>NW_015505544.1:226852-245759 GCF_001515645.1 Sinocyclocheilus grahami
CTGTTTTGTGATGTTCAAAAATCATATCAAAATTATCAGAATATTTTGTCACCATTGCTGAGATTCACATGCTGATTCTTCATGTCTATGAGTGACAGAACTGAAACCTCTTTATAACCCATAATTCTAAAAGTGGTTTATACAATTGTCTCACATCGTATCGTAGAACTGCAATAACATAAAACTCATTAAAGCACCACAGATTTTCATAATATGCAACCAGAGACTCAGACGTATGAAATTATTTTACCATAAGTTCCTTGCCATCACATATGTGCTTTATAAACACTATTGCAACAGCCAAATAGTAACTTATTTAAACTTAAAGTTAAAGTCAAGGGTCAAGAGGCAACTAAAGCAAACACTATTCACCAAAACGGTAAGTTGAAAGAAAAAAAAAACATCTAAACCTTAATTCTCAATAAAGAACTTCTGTTTTAGATACTCCAGAAATAAAGTCTAACTGGCTAGTCATGTGTGAAGTTGGTGTTGCTGTTTGTGGAGAGGTCCTTTTTTCTGAGGTCAAAGGTCTCATGTGGGGGCCCTGAAATATTTAATTATGGGGGCAAAAAAAATTATATCTTCAAGAAATAGACTGTATTTTAATGTTGTTTTAACCCTTTCCCCAACTAAACTAAGAGACTAAGAGAGAGTTAAAGAGCCTCTAAAGAACTATACAGGGGCTTACAGGTTTTATGGTAGTGGTGCTATATAGCACCTCATCGACTCCAAAGAACCGCTGAAGAACCATACAGGGGCTTAACAAGTTCTTTATACGGTAGTGGTGCTATATCCTCCTGAGAACCAGAAATAAAAAGCTTTGTGAATTGAGTATTTTTTCATGTCATTACATTGTTTAGAGCATAAGAAAAAAATGGTAAAATAACATTTTTGAAAAATTATATTTTATTCATAAGTTATGCTATGTCCTCTGTAGAGGACACCAGGACTCAGATTTTCTCAAAAATAAAATGACAAGAGTAGACATGAAAAGACCAAAATAATGGGATTTTTTTTAAATCACCAATCAACTTTTAGGTTTCAGGATTTTTTATAACTAACTTTGTTTAAGGATGGTTCTCAACTATGTTATAAAATATATAACAAAATGATTTGATACACCATTTTGCTTTATGCAATATGTGTGTAAAAATTCCATAAACTGGTTTTCCCATTAAGCACAATGTTATCTATACACTGTATCTGATTTGCATATTAAAGTGCTGTTGGGACAGCATGTTGAAAAAAGAAGTGTAATAATGGGAGCAGTAATTGGCCAGATTTTCATAATAATATCTAATATTTCATAAGAATATTGATATGTAATTTGTTTTCCTATTCAATTCTTTTGTCTCCCAAAATGTATGATAAACATGATTTTAGTCCTGGTGTCCTCTTCAGTGGACATGTATGAAATGATGTCCTGTTTCATAACAGGAAGTCATATTTTGATTTGAAACCCCATAACATTTTCCTGAGATGTTGTTTATGACAAACAATCTGAAAATCAATCAGATTTAAATTATAATTACAAAATATGATCATATTTCCATAAGGATGTACAATTGTATCACTAAATTAATGTCAGCCATCTTTAAAAACCAAGGAGAGGGAGTGGTCACGGTGAAACATCCAATCATTTGGTATCTCTGGAAAGCTCTGCATGTGCTCTGTACAGGACATCCAGACTTAAAACTGTGACATGAGAGGTCTCAGAGAAATTCACTAAAGTAGAATGTCCACTACAGAGGCAAAAACTCCATAGCTGGGTCTCAGGAGGATATTGCACCTTAACCACTCCAAAGAACCGCTGAAGAACCTTTTTTTTTTTAGAGTGTATTTTGTGTTCAACAGAAAATGGAAACTCATATAGGTTTGTAACAACTTGAGGGTGAGTAAATAATGACATAATTGTCATTTTTGGGTGAACTATTCCTTTAATTCTGAATGGTAAATTGTGTCATTCAGCCTATTTTTTATTACCAAGAGCTTCAAGATAATATAGCCTACAAGTACGATTATAGCCTATCTCAACTCAAATCAATATTTCATACTGACATAGGCTAAGGCTAATTATTTATTTGGTGAGTACGTGTAATAAGCTTGATACTGTACAATCAACCGGCCATTAGCCTATCGGGGAAATAAATAAATTAATCAGTGATTACACTAGAGGCTGTAAATTGTGACCTCTGGTGGTATCTTACGCTACTGAAAATAACGCTCTTGCCCTGCAGACCAGGCTCGATGGTTCGCTGGGACGCTCTGGTCTTGTCGCGTCGCGTCGCTCTCAGTGTAGACACGGGGGCGCTCGCCGGCAGTGCGTCTTATTCTGTCGCTCTCTGACCGGAGCGCCTCACACAAACTGCCCAGTGAGTTGGACTCCGCGACACTGCTGCACGTCTTCTACCGCTGCTCTCTCACTGTCGTCTGGGAAAGTAGTGGAAGTCATTGGGTCTTATTTGCGTACGTTACACGTTGAGTTTATGTAGAAAGCTGCGCTCTTACGGACTATTCCCCCGTTGCGGACTGTAAAGATATTGGGATTACTACACGCCACATATTTCACAGAACTCACTGACTCTGCGTTTCTTCTCACCTGCATGTTCAGGAGGGATATCGTGGCACTTTATTTGGTAAGTGAGACGTTATGCTTTTCTCCTTTACGTGACTATATATTTGGTAAAATGCAAATACTGTTTCTGTGTTTCTCTTGTAATACATTGATAAAAGAACAAGTGTATGTTTCCTAAGAATTATTTCAGCTCAACACATAGCTAATATTTCGCATGCAAGTACTAAACATTCTGACTCCGTGTTTTATTTAGCCTGTTTATTTTTTCACTTTCATATCACTTTTTTCATTAATGAGGAAAACATTGGCGAAATCCTTTTTTACCACAATGTATATATGCTTTCACGTCTGTTTTGTGGAACTTTTGCTGATGAAAATCATATTTGCCGCGTGGTGGTGCTGCCTCAGAGTAGTTCACAGTCTAAAGGCGAAGCAGCTTTTGACAGCAATAAAACAGTTTCACGTGTTAATTCAGTATCTTTTATGAACTGTTCGCTTTAATTGTTTTCAAAGACTAGACTAGCAATGCTGACTAACTAGCTAGTCTAGTCTTTGTTATTAGCGGATTTTAAAGTTAGATTCTTTAGTTTGTTATTTTTCTGTTTTCTCTTCTAAATCCAAAACAACTGTTCTAGTTTTAAAGAATGGATTAAAATAGACTTAAACTTTTTATTGTGTCTTGATTACTTCTTTCTAATTTGTAAATCTTTATCTGAGGCAGAATTGTATTACGGGCATTTTATTTATGCAATTGATTTTCCTCAACCAAGAGGACCTAACTTCTATACATTTATTGAATTATTCAATTGAATATACCTATTTTCAGTTAATATGAAAATGATAAATAAATAGCCAGTGACATGGTAGAAATATTTAAAACGAGCTGTCAAGGCTAACTTATATGTGATCTCATATATGTATTATAACAGAGCTGTTGCAATTTTGCAACAAGGCTTCTTTTTTGAAATTCAATATACATTCGTGTCTAAGTATACACTACAGCACAATTGGGATCATTAGGATCGGTTGGATGTTGAAGCTTCATCACTATGTTGATGATGATGATGTGAGACAAATGAAGACATTTTCAGAGTGACAAAGACTCTTATTGACTGGCAATTATTAATGACTGCTGCATTTGATTGTCTCCTATTATTTAAAGGACAATCAATCATGAAATGCATTTGTTCCACTTTGCCTGATGTACCACTATGTTAACAGCCACTTTCAACCATGATTGATCAAGTTCATTAGTTCAGTGGTCATATATAAACCTTTCTGTATTTGATTTTCCTGCATTGTGACCTTTGTGTCCAAACTGTTTTGTCACACTGGCGTTATGAGCAAACATATTTAGTTTAATCTAATAGAGAATGTGTCAGGTCAATAGGCATAATAGCATCAACTTTGGACATTCAAACTTGGACACTCAGCCGTGCAGCAATTGTCAAATATGATCTTTTTTTAATCCCTCACTCTATGAAATGTATCTGAAAATAGTATACACTACAGCACAATTGGGATCATTAGGATCGGTTGGATGTTGAAGCTTCATCACTATGTTGATGATGATGATGTGAGACAAATGAAGACATTTTCAGAGTGACAAAGACTCTTATTGACTGGCAATTATTAATGACTGCTGCATTTGATTGTCTCCTATTATTTAAAGGACAATCAATCATGAAATGCATTTGTTCCACTTTGCCTGATGTACCACTATGTTAACAGCCACTTTCAACCATGATTGATCAAGTTCATTAGTTCAGTGGTCATATATAAACCTTTCTGTATTTGATTTTCCTGCATTGTGACCTTTGTGTCCAAACTGTTTTGTCACACTGGCGTTATGAGCAAACATATTTAGTTGAATCTAATAGAGAATGTGTCAGGTCAATAGGCATAATAGCATCAACTTTGGACATTTAAACTTGGACACTCAGCCGTGCAGCAATTGTCAAATATGATCTTTTTTTAATCCCTCACTCTATGAAATGTATCTGAAAATGGAAATGACCACTTCAAGCAGTTTGGAAAGCAAATGCGTTTGCTTAATGACTCCGAACACATTTGGCATTCCTGAAATCAGCCGTTCGTGTAGCTTTCCTGCTTCATTGATCCCTCCAGACTGTACCATTATGTATTTTACCCATGCTGAATATATGATGACATTCAAGTCAGTTCTTCTTTTCTTGCTTAAAGGTAGATGCACTACAGTATAGGAAACTTTCTTAAGCCTAAGCTCTATATAGTGCATGTGTATAGACTAGTGTATCACCACCAGCAGGCTTCTGGAAAAATGTGACCCTGGTCCAGATGGTAAAATTACTTTTAGATCATAGCAGTGCAAGTCCTTTGAGTTCATTCACCTGCAAAAGGCACGGTCTTTAAGGTCCCATAGGACAAAGCGGCTCGGGAATGTAAAGCAAAAAGAAAGTGCTGAATTCTGAAAGAGTATGATAAGATACCTTTGGGCAATGAGAGTGGTTCGAATTACAGTGTGGATTCAACATTGAATCTCAGTAGACATGTAAAAACAGTCCCAAACTGAAAAAAAAACTGACTTGACCTAAACTCTAACCTCCTTAATACTGTTATTGTCCTAAAGCGATAATTTAGTCAACATGAGATCATTGAGTTATAGTTATATCTTCTATACAGATTCGCATATGTCAGGCATTGTGTCATACACTTCTACATTGAAAGCACTTTTATTTTAGAACGCCCCGTAGACGCTTTAGTAATTTGAAGACTGACTTTTTTTCTTATTTGTAACCCAAGTTATTAGTCTGCCACTGGCCTACATGTGTTACGAACGCGTCACCAGCTATTGTAAAGTTGTCAGTATGCTGCAACATAGCACCTGCTCAACTTGACAACCCAGAGAGCCTGTTGTTCCACTCCCCTGTTCATTTTACATAATCAGACAAAATACCAAAAGATCTTAAAGCAATAGTTCATCCAAAACTGTACAATTATTTGCATACTCTCATGTCATTTCCTAAACTTAAATTTTTCTGTGAAAAAAGAATATATAAAAAGTGTATGCATTTATTTGATAAAGAATACAGTAAAAACAGCAATATTATGAAGTATTGTTACAATTTAAAATAACTAATCTAACTGTTGTATTTGAATATATTTTAAAATGTATTTCATTCCTGTGATTCGTCCCTTCGTACTTTCTTTTTTGTTTTAAATCTTACCTCTGACTTCTGAATGGTAGTCTATCACGGTTTCCACTCAAATATGAACTAGCATAACTGTTTTCAACATTGATAATAATATGAAATATTTATTTAGCAGAAAAACATTATATTCGAATGATTTCTGAAGGATCATGTGACACTGAAGACTAAAGTAAAGGCTGATGAAAATTCAGCTTTTCCATCACAGGAATAAATAATATTTTTAAATATATTACAACAGAAAACAGTGATTTTAAATTGCACGCAGTTTGTTTGTGTATTTGGACCCAATTGACTTTCATTGTATGAGGGAAAAAAAATTCACAATGACTTCCTATGTCTTCCACAGAATATATATAAGTTTTGAACAACACAAGGGCGAATAATAAACTATGACAAAATATAAATTTTTGTAAGAACTATCTCTTTTAAATGTGATCATTCCATTCATCATATTCTCTCACACACTTTTAATTTCACTGCCATGAAGTGAGTTGAGTTTTTCCATTGTTTACCAGCGGTTTTGTCCCTTGTCTATATTTAGCTTCAGCTCGCCACATGTCCATTCAGGGGTGGTGCTCCTGTACTGATCACAGAACAGTCTTGGCAGTCTTAAGAGGAGAATGCAACAATGGCTGCCACTTTATTACCCTCGTAGAGTAAGTCAGGCTTGAGGAAACAGCTGGTCTGAGGAGCAGACAGGTCAGGGCTAATGATGTGCTAACTTATTCAATCGGTTAGACGCTGAAGGGTTGCTGTGGATACGTGCGACACAACCTTGATGGCAAATCAGACAACTATAGAGGAGCGAGTGTAACATGAGGCGTAATTGTCACCCGTGAAGTTTATTGATGTTGCCATAGCTACCAAAGAAGATTAGATAACTATGTTGTACGAAGACATGAGCTATTATGTCAGGACAGACTGACGTTGATCTGATGTGGTTGTGTTACTTTGTAATTATCACTGATTGTATTTTGACTGTTCATTGTCATATTCATGCTCTTGATGTTGATGATTATTGTAATTGCTGTTGGTTAGTTTCCGTAAACATTATTTGCTGTCTCCTCTAGGCTGTAGAGAGAATTCATTATTCATAATTCTTTCAATTCTTATTTAGAATTGGGCAATTAAGTACAAGATGTGAACAGGATGTGGATAATATTTTAAAGGGGTCATATGATGCGATTAAAATTTTTCCTTTCTCTTTGGAGTGTTACAAGCTCTTGGTGCATAAAGAAGATCTGTAAAGTTGCAAAGACTAAAGTCTCAAATCCAAAGAGATATTCTTTATAAAGGTTAAGAACTTTTATTCTCGCTGTAGTATTGTTGTTGCCGCCGCCATGTTGTGTGAAGGCGCTGTGTTTCGTTGTGAAAGCGAAACTACTTTGTTTGCCCTTTCAAAAGAGGACGATATCTGCTTCATCATGCCGGGAGCTGATCCGTGCTGGTCGCTGAGGAAATACAACAACTTTGCGCTGTGGATCACCGGATCGGCTTTCACCGTGGACGAAGCGGAGTCCAGCCCGGGGTCGTCACATGTGGTTGCCGCAAGCCCTCCGGACGCGCCTTCGTCGAATCTGCCAGCTGTGCCGTTCTCAAGCCCGCCGCCTCTGCTCACTCTAGGCCGCCGTGTGTGACGCTGTGGGACTGTAAGTACGTTTTTTATATTTAAAGAGTTTTTATATTTTATATTTTTTATATTTAAAGCAAGTTGTTTTGGGCAGGGTAGAGCAGGGCTTGTTGTTTGTAATTTCTCCGATCACAAATGCAGACATGGTTTTATGTTTACGCGGCACGATGCAACGCAATGTGTAAAAAGACAGTATAAGTCATTGTAATCCATAATTATGTCCCCACTGGATGCAACGAATGCCTTGTTTATAATGGGTTTTCATGTTTTTGAATCATCGCTCCGGCCTGACAGGGCATCATCACAGTATGCTTGAGGTATTCGGCCAATCATAACGCACTGGATAGCTGGCCAATCACAGCACACTTTGCTTTTCAGACCGATCAGAAAGGCGGGGCATAGAGGAGAAACAATAATGTACAGTATATGGAAAAAAAATTGTTTTTTGAACCTTAAACCGCATAAACACATTGGATTACACCAAATACACAAAATAATGTTCTTTTTAGCAACATCATATGACCCCTTTAAATTAGCAGCATTTTTTAAGTTCACTTCAAGGTTGTTCATATTTTTTGTTCAGGTCTAGAGGCCTGCTAGTCTAAAATAAAAAATGTGTACTGTATCAAGTTTTTGTGAGTGTACAGTCGACAAAAGAGACTCTTTTATCATGCTAGAACAGTTCATTCAATCTGCAGCGTTGCCAGATTGGAGCAGGACTAGAGTAATAGGGACTGCTTTGAACTGCCTCTGTTCTGCAGGTGGAAGCCAGTGCTTTCTGGATGATTTTTTTTAGTTTTACAAATAAAGAAAGCAGGTTTGAATGTGTTTTGAAAGAGAGAGAGAGAGAGAGAAAGAGAGAGAGAGAGCGAGAGAGCACTTTAATGCTGTTCGCTTCAACTGAAACAGATATGTCCACATGTCAGTGCAGATTAGCACCATCTCTCCACACTGGCTGATATGTTTACTAAAACCACAAAACCTCATTGCCCTTCTTTCACTGTCATTTTCAGCCACAATCCTTATATTTAGCCCAGACTCACTGATTGTGAAACTTCACATTGACAAATCCCCTCGGTCTCTGTGTTTCCACTCGGTGCTTGTATGAAAGACTTGTTTCTTTTTTGCGCATTTAAATAAGGACAACGCTTCAGTGGCACTAATAGAGGTCCAATTTATAATCGCATCAGACCTCGGGTGTTATTTTTAGGGAAGGCTTGGAGAGCATCCTGCTTATGTTTGAAACACTGGACCTTATGTTCTTTGAGAATAAAGGTTGAAAGCCAGATCAGAGTTTGCTGTAGTTTATTAATGTGATGCCATTCCACCTGCGGTTCCTCTTCAGACTGAATCATGAGTTGTCATTCTTCTGAAAATTATTTTCCATTCTTTCTAGGCCCGGTTTAACAGGCTTGTAATTTCTATGCAGGTAAATGATGTTATAATAAAAACAGTAGTCTTTGCATTTACCGTATTGGCCCGAATATAAGACGACCCTGATTATAAGACGACCCCCCTTTTTCCAGATGTACCTTTTGTTTTTTCTCAGTAAAACACATTTTGTCTTCAATTATTTTCATATTGCATATTTTTCCTATTTAAATTTTTGCTTTGAAAGTATGGTAAAAACTGGTAAAATGTACCAACAATCACATTTAAAAAATATACACTTTTTGATATACCATAAAAAAAAAAAAAACAGGAAGCCCATCTGAATCAGGACATTTAGGCTATCCATCTAAAATAGTAGCCTACCAAAATCTTATTAACAGTAGGTTAAATCTTACTGTAGTCTTCAAATCTGGGTACTGTCTTACGTTTTAAAATCACAAAGGGAGTTTGGTCCCATCAGGCTAACGTGACAGTCACGACTCATGCAGCTGTAAGGTTTTCTTTTTCTTTTGTTTTTACTCGCGATCTTTACAACACGCATTACATTACGTATTTCATGGCTCACTCGTTTTATGCGCATTTAGAGCCACCTATTGTGTTGTGGGTGTATTATTGACATGTCAAAGTCTAGACCCTGAATATAAGACGACCGCGTTTTTTCAGATGTATTTACAAGAAAAAAACATTGTCTTATATTCGGGTCAATACGGTAGTTTTTAAAGAGCTAATGACAACAGAGATTAAATTAAATGATGGGTGTTAATTGCTGCAGTTTTATTGATGTTTATGAGAAATAAGATAGATTTCCTTTTTTTTGTTAATTTATTTTGAGTAATTTAAAATGTTATTTTACTGTCATCAATTGCATATCATATATTGGAATTATATTGGCCATTGCTCACACTTTAAAAATACATTAAATAAAAATAAATAAATAAATGTATATTAATAAATAAGTTTATATATATAAACAAAATAAAAAAATATTATAAATAATACATATATGTTTATGTATAACATTAATAATAATAATTAGGTATATATTTAATATCAAATAATTTCACAAAATGTAAAAAAAATATGTAATATATATAATACATTTAATATGTATGTTATAGTACATGTTCATATGTATATACACACTGTAGCCAAACGTTTTGAATAATTACGATTTTTTTTAAACGTTTTTTTCTTTAAGTGTCTATTGCTCATTTGATCATTGTTTTGTATTAAAATATATATTTTGCAATGTAATTTTTCCTATGATGGAATATATATATATATTTATAATGGCACAGGCCATTGAGAATTTTTTTTTTATTTGACCACAAAAATGGCAAAAAATGACATAAAAGAAAACTTTCTCCTACACAAATCGTCCATTTTCAGGATTTTTCTCTGGGTTCTCCATATAGTCTTGTTTATAGAAAAGTTTCAGCCTCTGTTCTAATGTGGTGCAAGTGTGTCTGATGGATTCTAACAGCATTGTGACCATAGACTGTGTGGGGAGAGTGATGCAGATAGTGAGAAAGCACTTAATATGTATTTAGGGCTTTTTTTCAGATAGAGCTGTAGCCTGCCGCCTCCCCTGCTGCTCTGAAAGCTTGTGTCAGGCTGTGAACAGCATCCATCTCTGTCTGGGGTCCTGAAAATGTGGCATAGCAGATAGAGCAAGTGTAGATTGATTCCTGTAGCCAGGGGTTTGCTTCAGGGGTGAAAGAGGTCTGCGTCCAAAAAGAAGCTTTAATGAGTCGCCTTGGAAGGTGGTCTGCGTGGTTCTGCTCCACAGCTTTTGTTTTAATACTGTGTGATTCTCTTGCGTGCTGTTTCTGTGGACTGTAGAGTGAGACACGGCACTTATGATTTTTCTGCTTACTGCGTAGATAGTTTGGCAGTGAAAACTGTTGATGAAGCATTTGCATACAAACTCAGACTTGCATGCGTGATATCATGTGTGATAAACGGTTTCTTAACTATGCACTTCATTTAAAATATTGCCATCTTTATTTGAACATTCTCCAATAAAATATTATTGCATTACCCAGACCTGATTTTTATATATTTTATATATTTTCTTTCCTGATATCACTTCTGATACCTATTTTTATTTTTCTCATTCGGTTTAAAAAGAAACACACACTTCTAACTGTACATTTGTTTTTGTTTTTATAAAAGAAGTATAGAAATAAAACCAAATATATATTAGAATAAAAAAATGCATAAATAAATGGATTCTAGGCTACTGTACAATCCACTAAAAAATGTATAGAATTTCCAGTGAAAATCTACCTCAGTCTAACAATAATTTAAATATTAATCTTTTTTGTTTTTTTAATCTAAAGATCGAAATTAATATGAATCATTTAGTGGAAAAGAGTGCAGAGTGTCTTATTTGAAACCTGTAATTATAAAATACAACTTTTGTTTGTGACAATGTATTGTACAATGTAACAACAATGTGGCCCTTTTGATATTTTTGGAGCAGTGGTGTTTTAGTGTTATTTATGTACTATTATAGTATTTATTATTAATATATTGAAATTTATTAGATTTTTATAATAGCTTTTCCATTATTTTTATTTAAGTTTGAGTTAATTTTAATAGTTTAAATAGTTATATATATTACACATATTATACTGTATGTGTGTGTGAATATATATATATATATATATATATACATATATATAATTAAAAAATATATTTTATACATTTAATTAAAAAAAATAAGTTGTTTTAGTTTCAGTTAACAATAACAGCACTGTTTTAGAGCTTGATTCTGAGGCCATGACTAATAGATGGATACCTGATCTATTTAAAAAGCTTAGTTTCTCTGCCAATACCGATCCAGGTATCAGATAGGTGCAGCTTTACAGTTTTATTGATGTGCTTAGAATTGAGAGGACAAGAAATGGTAGGAAGACAGATGGGTGGGGTCAACAAAGAATGTAAGCTGGATTTAAACGTCCTCATGGCTCAACATGTCAGAATATGTGGCCTAACCTTTAAGCAAGGGTGCCGTCTATGTGCTTTTCAAGCGAGAGTATGACTCAAACTCTGCATTTTGCTTTCTTGACATCCGATATTTGTGATGTGTCTGCACTGTGCATCTGCACTATCCAAATCTGTGGAAGCATCAGGGGACTTGACATCATCCCTGACAGGTGAGGCATCTGCAGGCTCAATCTATGCTAAGAAAGTACACATTTATCTGTAGGAAACCTTACAGTCAAGTGTGGTGACAGTTCGGAGGTGCTCTTTCATTTGTATTCACTTTGGATAAATGTCACTGGAGGAGTGCTAGTTAGCTGGCAAATGCAAATTAGCCTACCTGATGACCTGGAGTTCCTGCTGTGAAACGATTGGCACACTGTTACTTCCTCTGTCCTTTTTTCATTTATGTTTTTGTTTCTTTTCCACCCTCTACTCCTTTCAAAAGAGACAAAGTGCTTGGAAAGGGAAACTGAGCTAGAAAAAAAAGAACAAAAATCACCTGTTGTGCTTAAAACGCCCAATTTTGCCTGGTGGGCTATTAAACCCTCTTGCCTGCATGAAAATAATATCAACATGCGTCTTTCCTGTGAATAGTGTTGAATAAGACTGAATGAATTATGGTGAGCTCTGAACCCTGCAGAGCCAAACACACTTTCCCTCCCAGTACAGAACGAACATCTGTTGTGTGATGAATAAAGCAATGTTTTATAAAAATAAATTTTAGATATACACCTCCACACCATTCCTTCCCAGCCACCACACACACACACCAGCAAATCAGGGTTGCTAAATGGTTTTCATGTGTTAAACTGAGATGACGGTGCCCTTGAGCAATTATTCAGAGTTATAAAAAGACACACTTGTTTTTTGACACTCACTGGTTTCTCATTGACCCTGCTGAGGTCTGCGCTCTCGCACTCCCCTATTTCACCTGCTGACGTTTTGACGGGTTTCGCAGCAGTTTTCATCCAGTCATTCTCTTCTGACAGAGCAAACCGTGAGCTCAACCCTGACATCTCTGGAAGCTGCTCTTCAAACAGCATGACCCAGACTCAATTAATAGTCAAAAATAAGCTCTGCCTTACTGCTTATATAGTGCATTCTACTGAGAGACTAGATTTACAACTAGATTTTTGAATGAAGTTAGCATGTTGCTAATACATAGCAGACAAATACATAACACACATACTGTATATTGGGTTAAATAATAAATAATACAATTCAAAAGTTTGGGTTCAGTAAGATTTTTAAGAGAAAGAAAGAAAGAAAGAAAGAAAGAAAGAAAGAAAGAAAGAAAGAAAGAACTTTCTATTCATCAAAGAATCCTGTCAAAATGTATCATGGTTTCCACAAAAATATTAAACAACACAGCTGTTTACTGTTTACATCATTGATAATAATAATTAATCTTTCTTGAGCAGTAAATCAACCTATTAGAATGATTTCTGAAGGATCATGTGACACTGTGATCACAGGAATAAATTACATTTTAAAATTCATTAAAACTGCTATTTTAAATTGTAATAATATTTCACACTATTACTTTTTTACTGTACGTTGCATTCGAATTTTAGGTGTGCATTAAGGAGGCAGCCATATCAGCTGAGATGCATTTTAATGTTTTTGTTAGCCTATCCAGTTGAAGCCACTAGATGCGGCGCTGCTGTTAATTACAAATATTGCGGGAAAAGAGAACATCAATGCGGAGAAGATCTTGTTTACGTCAAAACTGAAACCAAGCCGTTCACACAGAACGCATATTTTGTGCATTTTCTAGAGGGACATCAATCACCGTTGCACTCACGTCTCGCACAAGAGAGCCACATGTTTAGAAAGCCACGTCAAATGAATCCAAGTTCAACTTTGAAAAAAACATATCTCGAGACTTTATGGCAGGTTTTTTCACCATCTGACTGCAACTCGTGTTTTTAAATGAAAAATGTACTCTGTGTGATTGGTTTTCGGCCCTTTGTATTAAACTATGCATACATACATGATGCTATTTTGTTTATAGTTGTTTAAGCAACTTAGTTAATTATAATTGGTTTATAAACATTATTTTAAACATTATGCACTTTTTTTTCAAGGATAGTCATGTTATCTATGCTCGATGTGCCCTCTTGTGGCCTCAGGAGAGAAGCCAAAAGCTTTTCTTTACCCTAACTGAAATAATGCATATATGCATATATAATATAATTAAAATTTTGATAATATTTATGCAGTTTTTCAGCCATTCTGACAGTCCTGTTGTACTGTGATGTAAAGAGCTCATCTTTTTAACATGTGTTGGTTGTCACCATTCTTGAGGTTAGTGTGTCTAGTTTTGAGGCCTAGAGTATGTTCAACTACTCATGTCAATTTTCTGGATATATGTCTTGTAAGTTGTTTTACAATCAAAGACAATGCTGTCTACTTCTTAGACTAAGTTGCCCATTAACATTTGTAAACAAACGTAAATTTGATAATGTGATGACTTTTAAACAATTAAATTAATTACCCCAACGACAGTAATTGTTTTTTCAGTTGCTGTAACAATAATTTTTCTATTAGGAAAATAAGACAATCAACATTGCATGAACAAACTAATTTACATTGACTAAGCAAAGTATCTTTACTGAGCAGAACTAAAAAACTATTGTTGAGAGAACTCAAAAGTCTCACTGCATAGATTTTTGAATGAAGTTAGCATGTTGCTAATACATAGCAGACAAATACATAACACACATACTGTATATTGGGTTAAATAATAAATAATACAATTCAAAAGTTTGGGTTCAGTAAGATTTTTAAGAGAAAGAAAGAAAGAAAGAAAGAAAGAAAGAAAGAAAGAAAGAAAGAAAGAAAGAAAGAAAGAAAGAAAGAAAGAAAGAAAGAAAGAAAGAAAGAAAGAAAGAAAGAAAGAAAGAAAGAAAGAAAGAAAGAAAGAAAGAAAGAAAGAAAGAAAGAAAGAAAGAACTTTCTATTCATCAAAGAATCCTGTCAAAATGTATCATGGTTTCCACAAAAATATTAAACAACACAGCTGTTTACTGTTTACATCATTGATAATAATAATTAATCTTTCTTGAGCAGTAAATCAACCTATTAGAATGATTTCTGAAGGATCATGTGACACTGTGATCACAGGAATAAATTACATTTTAAAATTCATTAAAACTGCTATTTTAAATTGTAATAATATTTCACACTATTACTTTTTTACTGTACGTTGCATTCGAATTTTAGGTGTGCATTAAGGAGGCAGCCATATCAGCTGAGATGCATTTTAATGTTTTTGTTAGCCTATCCAGTTGAAGCCACTAGATGCGGCGCTGCTGTTAATTACAAATATTGCGGGAAAAGAGAACATCAATGCGGAGAAGATCTTGTTTACGTCAAAACTGAAACCAAGCCGTTCACACAGAACGCATATTTTGTGCATTTTCTAGAGGGACATCAATCACCGTTGCACTCACGTCTCGCACAAGAGAGCCACATGTTTAGAAAGCCACGTCAAATGAATCCAAGTTCAACTTTGAAAAAAACATATCTCGAGACTTTATGGCAGGTTTTTTCACCATCTGACTGCAACTCGTGTTTTTAAATGAAAAATGTACTCTGTGTGATTGGTTTTCGGCCCTTTGTATTAAACTATGCATACATACATGATGCTATTTTGTTTATAGTTGTTTAAGCAACTTAGTTAATTATAATTGGTTTATAAACATTATTTTAAACATTATGCACTTTTTTTTCAAGGATAGTCATGTTATCTTTTGCTCGATGTGCCCTCTTGTGGCCTCAGGAGAGAAGCCAAAAGCTTTTCTTTACCCTAACTGAAATAATGCATATATGCATATATAATATAATTAAAATTTTGATAATATTTATGCAGTTTTTCAGCCATTCTGACAGTCCTGTTGTACTGTGATGTAAAGAGCTCATCTTTTTAACATGTGTTGGTTGTCACCATTCTTGAGGTTAGTGTGTCTAGTTTTGAGGCCTAGAGTATGTTCAACTACTCATGTCAATTTTCTGGATATATGTCTTGTAAGTTGTTTTACAATCAAAGACAATGCTGTCTACTTCTTAGACTAAGTTGCCCATTAACCTTTGTAAAAAAATGTAAATTTGATAATGTGATGACTTTTAAACAATTAAATTAATTACCCCAACGACAGTAATTGTTTTTTCAGTTGCTGTAACAATAATTTTTCTATTAGGAAAATAAGACAATCAACATTGCATGAACAAACTAATTTACATTGACTAAGCAAAGTATCTTTACTGAGCAGAACTAAAAAACTATTGTTGAGAGAACTCAAAAGTCTCACTGCATCAAGTTGCCTTATTTTTTTTAAGTTTTCTCAACAATTAATTTTTTACAGTGCAGTCACCCTAGAATAATTATTCTTTCTTCTAATTTTAAACACCAGACCCTTGTTAGCAGGGCCACCTAGGTCCATATGGACCTTTCGGCATTGGTAAATTTCATGTTAATTAGAATTGCAGAGGGATAATGAGGATTATGTGTTCTAGGATTTCACTCTCATGCTTATAAGGGATCAATGTTCTTTGGAAACAATTAGGGGTACACATCCTGTTATTCCTGCCCTCAGAATTAGGTTCAGTTTTCCATGACTGCTCACCACACACATTTTCGTCTGCTGTGCGAGATGGGGGAAGGGAAAGAATTCTGAAGGTGAACAATCGATAACAGAGGTGAGAGTAAAGACTAGAAGGCATGTTCAGCGGTACTCCTGGATGATTTAGGAATCGGAAGTGTTTGGAATAATTTCGTGTTGGTAGACCCCGTCTGACTGGCCCCCCTGGAGGCCACATGTGGCAGCCCCAGAGAGCTGCAGACTGGAAAAGCTACAGTCATCATTAAAGTGAAGGGTAAGGGGGCTCATTAAAACATTATTTATGTGAGCTGTGATATTTTATCGCCACCATACGATTTCTTAGTGCTCTGTAAAGGCATGTTCAGCAGAGAGAAGAATAACTTATTGTTAGGCTTCCTGAGACACCCATCGTTAAAAAGAGAAGTTGGGGTGTGAGGCCGTTCTGTTCCCAATGCACACGAAAGTGCAAAATTCTCCATCTTGTTAACACCTGTTTCTGTTGGTGTTTGTTTATGAACTGTTCGGGAAATGAACTCGCTTAAATTGAAATGTTGACAGGTTATGTGAGCTCGCTGTGCAAAGTATACAAATGTTCTGCCACAATGTTGTTTAACTGGATGATTCCTGGACCAATATTATATTATTATATTTTATTATCATATTCATTTTTAAGAAGTACACTAAAAGTTTATATAAGCAAGTCTGTAGATAATTAGTTTATATCTATTAAAATGTATTTTTAATAGTTATCAAGTATTCTTATGTAAATAAATGAATATATATATATATATATATGTGTGTGTGTGTGTGTGTGTGTGTGTATTCTATTATTTTATGTTTACTTTAAATACATATAATACAATATCCTTAAATGATTTTAAAATAATATATTTTAAAAAAAGAAAAAAGTTATTTTAAATTGTAATATTTCACAATTTTACATTTTATTCTATTTTGATCAAATTGAGCATAAGAAACTTCTTTAAAAAACAAAAGGCCCCAAACGTTTGAAGAGTAGAGTAAACATTTTTATATTAATACTTATATATTAATACTTTATCAGTATTGAAATTGCTGTACGTTTATTTATTAAATTGCTCGTGGCGCATCCATCTCGGATCCATTTATTTTTTAGTTGAATGTTCTGGGATATATTTATACATAAGCTAAGAATACATGCTAACTGAGAATCTCACTAAAATGTGGTGTAAAGTAATAATAATAATAAATTATTATTTATAAATAATTTATTAATTTAATATGTAATAAATTATTTACACAAATAATTATTTAATAAATGAATTACATCTTGGGTATGAAATGATAATAATAAAAAAATAATAATAATAATAACGATCTGAATCTTTAAATAATGTATTAATTTAATCAATATCAGTAATACAAAATAAATAATTAAGTTATTCAAGGATTGAGATGTTTGGACATTTGTACCACATTCAGAAAGCAGCGTCTGTCTGACACTTCCACCACAGAGTTCATGTAGCTCTTGCTTATCCAGCTGCACCCACCCGCTGTCCTTCACTTCCCAAAGGCCTGTTTTCTTTCTTGATTCAGGTACTTTAGGGAAAATAAGGATCCACACTGGTGTGGTTGTGTGGATGGCTATTTGTGGTGTGTCCAGGGTCTGCTCACCCCCATCTGTTTGGGTGAGAGAGGAAGTTGTGGTGACTCTATAGAAGGTGAATTCATGCAGAAGTGTGGTGAAATCTGCCCTTGCAGTTTAGCAGATGGTGAGGGTTAGAATCAGGGCTAAGTCGTCACTGGCATTATTTCCGGATATAAAAAAAAAATCAGTAAGTTTGACGTCGCTTTCTCTAAATATATATTATCTGCTAAATAAAACTGACAACCTGACTAATGATCAGACACATTTAGATTTCCTAGGCATGTCTAAATCTCTCTCCTGGCAGCATTAGCATGACCCAGTGCTAACATTAGTGGTTCAACGGATCACAAATCTCACGGTTCGGATCACATTATGGTTTTTGACCCACGGATCGGATCTTTTTCGGAGCAGCAAGAAAAGAAAAATATTTCAATTTAACTTGCTATGCTTTCCATTTATTACTTCAAGCGAAGTACTTCTTTGATACCACAGCTACTACTAGATTAACTAAGAAAGTTTAAACATGATTAAAGAGACAAGAGAACAGCCAGTAAAAATAAGAACAAATGCACAAATTACAAGCATAGATAAATACAACAGAATATGTTACAAATAAAATAAGGTTGGTAGTATTCAAATACAGAAATGTAATAATTTGGGAAAATTAACACTGCATAATGTTCACTGTATAAATTAAATATAGATTTTTATCACAGCTGTTTTGTTGTTTGATGATCATTAATGACAGCAGCAGTATTTATAGGCCGCTGTCCCTTTAAGACCTGATGCACGGATCCGATATAATGATACACATCACATCCGATTTCTTTCTCAGCTGTTTTCATTCACTTGAGACATAACTGACTGCGTTTACCTGAATGATTGTCGAGATGGGTA
>NW_015505544.1:248002-258902 GCF_001515645.1 Sinocyclocheilus grahami
TGTGTGTGTGTGTGTGTGTGTGTGTGTGTGTATTCTATTATTTTATGTTTACTTTAAATACATATAATACAATATCCTTAAATGATTTTAAAATAATATATTTTAAAAAAAGAAAAAAGTTATTTTAAATTGTAATATTTCACAATTTTACATTTTATTCTATTTTGATCAAATTGAGCATAAGAAACTTCTTTAAAAAACAAAAGGCCCCAAACGTTTGAAGAGTAGAGTAAACATTTTTATATTAATACTTATATATTAATACTTTATCAGTATTGAAATTGCTGTACGTTTATTTATTAAATTGCTCGTGGCGCATCCATCTCGGATCCATTTATTTTTTAGTTGAATGTTCTGGGATATATTTATACATAAGCTAAGAATACATGCTAACTGAGAATCTCACTAAAATGTGGTGTAAAGTAATAATAATAATAAATTATTATTTATAAATAATTTATTAATTTAATATGTAATAAATTATTTACACAAATAATTATTTAATAAATGAATTACATCTTGGGTATGAAATGATAATAATAAAAAAATAATAATAATAATAACGATCTGAATCTTTAAATAATGTATTAATTTAATCAATATCAGTAATACAAAATAAATAATTAAGTTATTCAAGGATTGAGATGTTTGGACATTTGTACCACATTCAGAAAGCAGCGTCTGTCTGACACTTCCACCACAGAGTTCATGTAGCTCTTGCTTATCCAGCTGCACCCACCCGCTGTCCTTCACTTCCCAAAGGCCTGTTTTCTTTCTTGATTCAGGTACTTTAGGGAAAATAAGGGTCCACACTGGTGTGGTTGTGTGGATGGCTATTTGTGGTGTGTCCAGGGTCTGCTCACCCCCATCTGTTTGGGTGAGAGAGGAAGTTGTGGTGACTCTATAGAAGGTGAATTCATGTAGAAGTGTGGTGAAATCTGCCCTTGCAGTTTAGCAGATGGTGAGGGTTAGAATCAGGGCTAAGTCGTCACTGGCATTATTTCCGGATATAAAAAAAAAATCAGTAAGTTTGACGTCGCTTTCTCTAAATATATATTATCTGCTAAATAAAACTGACAACCTGACTAATGATCAGACACATTTAGATTTCCTAGGCATGTCTAAATCTCTCTCCTGGCAGCATTAGCATGACCCAGTGCTAATATTAGTGGTTCAACGGATCACAAATCTCACGGTTCGGATCACATTATGGTTTTTGACCCACGGATCGGATCTTTTTCGGAGCAGCAAGAAAAGAAAAATATTTCAATTTAACTTGCTTTCCATTTATTACTTAAAGCGAAGTACTTCTTTGATACCACAGCAACTACTACTAGATTAACTAAGAAAGTTTAAACATGATTAAAGAGACAAGAGAACAGCCAGTAAAAATAAGAACAAATGCACAAATTACAAGCATAGATAAATACAACAGAATATGTTACAAATAAAATAAGGTTGGTAGTATTCAAATACAGAAATTTAATAATTTGGGGAAATTAACACTGCATAATGTTCACTGTATAAATTAAATATAGATTTTTATCACAGCTGTTTTGTTGTTTGATGATCATTAATGACAGCAGCAGTATTTATAGGCCGCTGTCCCTTTAAGACCTGATGCACGGATCCGATATAATGATACACATCACATCCGATTTCTTTCTCAGCTGTTTTCATTCACTTGAGACATAGCTGACTTACTGAATGATTGTCGAGATGGGTATTTTGTCATAATTTTATGTGTATGTGTCTGTTCAGAGGATTCAGAAGAGGATGTGCGCGAAGAGAACAGCGCGCGAGTAACGAATCGAGTTCCCTTTCGCCTTTTCTCTCTGGAATTGTTTAAAATGTGCTTGCTTGTGTAAATACGAACAAATGATAAACTTATACTCTATTATGGTTCAATTTTGCAGATCACGGATCAACTATGATCCGTTTAACCACTAGCTAACATCCAATAATACAGTGCCATTATGAAGAGATTTTTATGTCACCTGCAAGAATATTTTATTAGTTAGGAAACTGCGTCATATACTGTTCAATATTAAGATATATATATATATTTTTTAAGAAGTCTCTTATGCTCACCAAAGCTGTATCTGTATGATCAAAAATGTTTGTAGGAACATCAATAATGTGATATAGTATTAATTTTTAAAGTGACTATTTTCTATTTTAATGTAGTTAAAATGTCATACATTTTTGTGTGATGGCAAATCTCAATTTTCAAACAACCATTACTCCAGTCTTCAGTGTCACATGAACCTTCAGAAATCATTCTAATATGCTGAATATATATCTGATGCTCAAATAACATTTCCTGTTATTATCAATATCAAAGGGCCTGTTTACACCTGGTCACGTCATGCGTTTTTTTCTGATCGGATAGCTGTCCGATCGTGAAAAGACCAGGTGTAAATGCCCTCCGAAATGCATTCGAGACGGATATAAATCCGATCGCTCAAACCACTTCAGGAGGTGGTCTGGGCCGCATTCCAGACGAAACTGGGCAAGTGTAAATGCATCTGGTTGTTGAAACCACATATGTAAATTTTTCTCCTCCCAAAATCTTAAAATAATAAACGTGTGAGAGCATGTTATAGGCTATATGACATTATAGTCAGATATGACTGCTCTAATGCAACACGCATCGCTGCAGACGAGTAGCTGAGTATCTCTTCAGCAAGCCGACGCGCAAACTGCTGCAAATGAAACGAAGTAAGACGCAGATGGTCAACACACAATCATCTTCATTAAAAGTAGTAGGACAAACTTATCTTTCCAGTGCTGATGCTGCGCGCTCTCCTATTGCGGTCTTTGATCTTGAAATGAGCTGATAATTAATAAAATGCAGCGCTTATCATTTGATTTTGTTGTGAACTCCGTTAAATTTAAATATAGCGCGGGGATTGAAGATCGGATGTATATCCATTTTGCGACGACACATTTATATGGCCAAGTGTAAATGGAAACGTTTTAACAAATCAGATAGATATCCGATCAGCGAAAACGCATGAAATGACCAGGTGTAAACAGGCCCAAAAAGAGTTGAGCTGCTTAATATTTTGTTTAAATTATGATTAATTTTTGTTCAGGATTCTTTGATTCAATAGAACATAATTTATTTGAAATAGACATTTTTTGTGGTGTTTTGATCAATGTAATTCAACCTTCCAGAATAAAAGTATTTAAAGGGGTCATATGATGCTGCTAAATAGAACATTATTTGGTGTATTTGGTGTAATGAAATGTGTTTATGCGAGACCAAGCAAAGTAGTTTCACTTTCACAACGAAGCACACAGCGTCTTCACGACATGGCTGCAGCGTCAACAATACTACAGCGAGAATAAAAGTTACGCCTTCTTTCTTTGCGTGAACATTTGGGCGGCGTTATGCAAATCTTCCCACATAGTGAGGTAGACATGTGTGGGCGTGTTAGAACGAGCCGTTTTAGGTAGGTGTGGCTGACTCTGAACTTTTATAAAGAATATCTCTTTGGATTTGAGACTTTAGTCTTTGCCACATTACAGATCTTCTTTATGCACCAAGAGCTTGTAACACTCCAAAGAGAAAGAAAAAATTAAAATCGCATCATATGACCCTTTTAATAAAAATAAAAAACACCATAATTAACTCCAAACTTTTGAACGATATATATATATACTGCATACAGAATAAACAGTTAAGCCGGCAAGTAACACAGTGAATTAAAGATGAAATTTGAGAAAAAGCACTATTTTTGAAAGTATTGTATTGCAAAACATATCCCAATAACCTTTTTTTTTTACTTTGGAAAATAATTTTTTACTGTGTGAAGTCTTATGTTGTTTTAGGCCACATTTACATTCAGTGGATAGGCAAAAACAGTGGAAACATTCTTAAAATATTAAATTTTGCAGAAGAACGTGATAACGGTTTGGAATGACATGAGAGTGAGTAAATAATGACAGAATCTTCATTTTTGCATGAACTATCCTTTTAATCTTAATTGAATACTACATTGGCAAAGAAAGGGCTAAATTAGCCTCTATCAGCAATACTATTTCACACCCAAGACATACACACCATGGTACCCGGGGGTCATCGAGATCTGCGGTTCGCCACTACATGTACTACACGACATGGCTGCAGCGTCAACAATACTACAGCGAGAATAAAAGTTACGCCTTCTTTCTTTGCGTGAACATTTGGGCGGCGTTATGCAAATCTTCCCACATAGTGAGGTAGACATGTGTGGGCGTGTTAGAACGAGCCGTTTTAGGTAGGTGTGCCTGACTCTGAACTTTTATAAAGAATATCTCTTTGGATTTGAGACTTTAGTCTTTGCCACATTACAGATCTTCTTTATGCACCAAGAGCTTGTAACACTCCAAAGAGAAAGAAAAAATTAAAATCGCATCATATGACCCTTTTAATAAAAATAAAAAACACCATAATTAACTCCAAACTTTTGAACGATATATATATATACTGCATACAGAATAAACAGTTAAGCCGGCAAGTAACACAGTGAATTAAAGATGAAATTTGAGAAAAAGCACTATTTTTGAAAGTATTGTATTGCAAAACATATCCCAATAACCTTTTTTTTTTACTTTGGAAAATATTTTTTTACTGTGTGAAGTCTTATGTTGTTTTAGGCCACATTTACATTCAGTGGATAGGCAAAAACAGTGGAAACATTCTTAAAATATTTAACTTTGCAGAAGAACGTGATAACGGTTTGGAATGACATGAGAGTGAGTAAATAATGACAGAATCTTCATTTTTGCATGAACTATCCTTTTAATCTTAATTGAATACTACATTTGCAAAGAAAGGGCTAAATTAGCCTCTATCAGCAATACTATTTCACACCCAAGACATACACACCATGGTACCCGGGGGTCATCGAGATCTGCGGTTCGCCACTACATGTACTATATTGATACACTAGTGAGTGCTTTGTTTAATGGTGTTATTCTACCCAAAAGTGCACCTACAGCTCGGTTAGTTCTCTACAGTTCAGAAGCTGACCCAATATAAGCTAACTTGAGTGCAATAACACAGCTGCTCAAACCAAAACAAGCTCTCATCTGGTACTTAAGTGACTGCTGCTGGCCCAGCGCATGGCCCTCGCTGCTTACAAACACATACGAAGAGTGATGCTCTCAGTGGAACACTAGACATCTGCTACGGGTAGGAAACTGCTCACAGATGGACCGCCCTGTTTGTCTAGGTAGTAGGGTTGATGTCAAACAAATACTAGGAGCGCAGAGCACGAGTTTAAAGGTCAGCTTGTAAGATCAGGGCCTTGTAATGATGTTGTTGTGATTGTTAATGTCAATTTGAGTCTCACATTGATATTTAAATCAATAATTATGATCATACTTGTTCCCATATTTGCAGTTTTTGTTCTAAAATAAGTTGTTAAAGCAGAAATAAGGACCTTTGTTTTGTTTTAATGAAACCGCTTGTTGTTTTGATTCTCACTGTTAACACCTGGGGGCTGTTTCATAAAACAAATTTACCAAATAAGCCAGGTTTATTTCAGTTAGTCTGACTTATTGTCAGTTGATTTGGTTCAAAATAAGTCAGACTAACTGAAATAAGCCTGGCTTATTTGGTAAACTTGTTTAATATGCTCTCAGTGGAACACTAGACATCTGCTACGGGTAGGAAACTGCTCACAGATGGACCGCCCTGTTTGTCTAGGTAGTAGGGTTGATGTCAAACAAATACTAGGAGCGCAGAGCACGAGTTTAAAGGTCAGCTTGTAAGATCAGGGCCTTGTAATGATGTTGTTGTGATTGTTAATGTCAATTTGAGTCTCACATCGATATTTAAATCAATAATTATGATCATACTTGTTCCCGTTTTTGTTCTAAAATAAGTTGTTAAAGCAGAAATAAGGACCTTTGTTTTGTTTTAATGAAACCGCTTGTTGTTTTGATTCTCACTGTTAACAGTTTCATAAAACAAATTTACCAAATAAACCAGGTTTATTTCAGTTAGTCTGACTTATTGTCAGTTGATTTGGTTCAAAATAAGTCAGACTAACTGAAATAAGCCTGGCTTATTTGGTAAACTTGTTTTATGAAACAGGCCCCTGGTCTAAAAGAAGTCTGTATATCATTATTGTATCCACATTCGGAAGGTGTTGAAACAGTAAGCGACCACTACTAGCTGCATAATTAGCCAAATTATGCTTGAACCTTTTAATGAGCAAAATATCCTGTAGATTCTTAATGAACCAGACAGGAAGAACCAGGTCTGAGGGTTTTACACAGATTATGTGGAGATTAGTAATTCACCTGAATCAAACTATCTGAAATAAGCTCTAGGGCTGTCAACCCAAGTCAAACGGATGCCATAGGCTGTTTGCATGCTACTTCAACGCACTAACACAACGTACATTATGTACTATCATCACTGGAGATGGGGTATACATAGTTTTAATACATAAGTTATTCATAAATTGGTTTTCCTGAACATACAAAACTACCAAATTTTCTGTAAAGCTGCTTTGCAAAAGTGAAATAAGCACTATACAAATAAACTTCAATTGAATTGAATTTAATTGAATTGAAAATTGGTCAGTTAGGTTTGGTTTTGTCTGGTTTGTTTAGCATCCTAACCACAAAGCAACACTGGTTCAAACAATGGTGTGAGTTTGGGGCGGAGCTCTCTGTTTATCTAACCAATGGCAGTGGAGACTTTAGGAAGCTTGTTTAAGCAGATTTTTTATTTATTTATTGTTATTCCATTTGGTGATGCTAAAGATGACCTTTAAAGTACATTTTATCACTTAACCTTTAGTTTCGTACGTTAAAAAACATTCTCACATTCTTATGCTCCGACCTTTTAATGAGCAAAAAATCCTGTAGATTCTTAATTGACGTTAATCAGGTTAGATGCCATATTGAGTTCCTCTTCAGGAACTCGAGCTGCGTCGAGAACGCTAGGGGAACGCCTTCAGTGACCCACGCTCTGAATCACATGTGAAATCAGTCCAATAGCTGAGCGGGACGTCACGGCGGATGACGTCATGACCAGGAAGCTATAAAAGCATGTGCGGCGGAGCCAGCGTCAGCTTTCTGTCATTCAGCGAAGCGCTCTGTGTGTGTCAGTCATATTTATTGTTGTCTGTCAAAAGTCTATAAGCTCCAGCTATGTCTAAGCTCATGCAAGGACAAAGCATTTCAAGGGCGAGAGCAAGCCACGTTGTAGGTTGTGTGTTCCTCCCTGCCCAAAGATAATGTTATATCACGAGTGGGGACACACACAGCCTGTGCGTGGTTTGCTTGCGAGCGAAGCATAGTTGTTACTGCCTTGCTTCGCTCTCAGAGGGCTCTCTTTGAGGAGGGAGCTTTCACTAGCGTTCCTCGCGGTGCCGGCCCCGCTTTCGCCGAGGCGGAGCGGCGGCTGTGCTCGTGGGTTTCGCATATGGATCTGCTAATCACCAGATCCGGCGCCCGCTCTCGGGGTTCGGAAGCCCGCGCTGCGGTACTTCCCCCCCGGGGAGAGGGCGCGACGCTGTCTCGTTCCCTCGAGGAACCAGGGTTACATACGTAACCTGAGACGTTTTATGTGGATGAAAACAATGCTGTGGGGTATAGACTTTCAGTCTTCACAATGGGATGTACTATATAAAGGTCCTGTACTCTTATTTATGGTGTTTTTGTCTGCTAAAAGGTTTTTCAGAAAGATGTTTCATCAGCTGAACTATAGGTGTGTTGTTAAAAAACAGTGCAATCCATTGAACACACTGTACATTTTCATTTTGGTTGAAAATTAAATATGGCTCTACCCTGACTAGGGTCTATGAATCATACAGGAAGAACTAATTCCGAGGGTTTTACACAGATTATGTGGATTTTTGTAATTCACCTGACACTGTCTGAAATTAGTTCTAAGGCTGTCAACCCAATTGGAAGTCATAGGCTGTATCCTAGTTTGCATACTACTTCAATGCACTAAAACTACAAATGCACTATGCTAGAGATGGGGGAAAGTAAATAGTTTTAAACATATGGTAAAGCAGTATTGCAGGATACCAGAGACATCTTTGTCATCTTTGCCTTTTCATACATTTTTCATATTCATTTTTGTGTTTAAAATGTTTTAATATGTTCCCTTATTCCAGATTATTATACTATATAAGCTATTACTGGGCGGTATGACCAAAAATTTATATCACAGTGTTTTTCAAAATTATACCGGTTTCACGGTACATGACGGTATTTTTTTTTCATGCATGACCGGGTGTTAACCCTATTTTCTACTGATTGAGAGAGGAAATACTGCAGTATATTGACTTAGAATGCCCCATTTTACTGTCATGATGAGTGAATATTGTCAAAAAATACCACACTAAATAGTGACTAAACACGACCCCTTTTAATACATGTTAACCAGGAGTCACTCATTTATAATCACGGCATCGTCTGATAAAATCAACATGCATCTACACTAAAGAGCGGCTATGCGGTTGTTTTGGCTTTATTACTTTTGTGTCTCATGCAGCGCACTGCCTGCGTCTGAGTAACAAACTAAAAAAAACAACAAACAAAAAAGTGCATGTGATATTAACAGACGAACTACGCTCATATTTATCATTCCAAACAATCAGTAAGCGACAGGTGCTAGGAAATGCTGTTTTGTACTCATTTATTGACGAGAAGGCTGCGGCTAACTGAATGTGCTGCTTCTCTGCCGCTCACTGCACAGAACAGACGCAGAGAGAGGTGACACTTCTCCGGGAAAGTCAGACCTCGCGTTCGCGGGACAGCACTGGCGAAGTCTTCCAACTGAACCATAGCTAAGGTTTATCCAAAAACGTCGCTAGGTTTGTCAGTATGAGTATTCTATGGAAAAAAAGCCGCTAAAAGGGTCTGAAAGTCGCTAAATCTAGTGCTAAAGTCACGCTCATGTGTGTGAGACGCGGGAGCTGATGGCAGGGAGCGGTGGATATTTGTGGCGGTCAATGTGGATACTGTGGATGAGTTCTTCTGTCATCACGTTCTATTAGTTCTACAGCTTTAGTTTCGAAACTTAGTAACACATACAGCTGTGCCCTCACCACAGTGCACCAGTGAAAAGGGACCCCTTTCAATCAGTGTCGCATTCCGAACGTTGTTTAAGCGACATACTTAAATTTTATTGCGGTATTTTAAAAATTTCAAAAATTCATATCATAACAAAAATAAACACCGGTACTCGGTATGAACCGGTATACTGCCCAGCACTAATATAAGCCATTCATAGATTGAATTTCCTGAAAAATGGTTTGTTTGGGTTTGATTTGGTTTGGTGTGGTTTGTTTAGCATCCCAGCCACATAGCAACACTGGGTCAACCAATGGTGTGAGTTTGGGGCAGAGCTTTCTGTTTATCCAACCAATGGCAGCGGAGTCTTTAGGAAGCTTGTTTGAAAGCAGATTTTTTTTGCTATTCCTTTTGGTGATGCTAATGATGACCTTTAAAGTACATTATCACTTAAGGCTCATACTTTTAAAAACATTCTCACTTTTCTTTGCCTAAAGTCAAAAGAAAACATTCTCAAACTCCTCCTTCCTCCTAATGCAGAAGTTATGGGTAATGATAGCTCAAAAATAGCTTTCAGTGACATACTTCCAAAATGATGATTTTGGACAGCCGTAGTGAAACTGTGCTCAGAATAGCAATAAAATGCCAATCTCTACTTATATTATGTCCCAGAACCTCTTGTGGAACATTTAATCTCATCCCTGGATTTGACTGCTCATATACTATCTAATTAGCCTGCTGGGCCGCCATATTTCAATTACTCTAATGAGGCCTGCAGGATAAAGCATACGTCCCCAGTTAAACTTTATTGTTTCAACTTCATTGTCTAATGTCCAGACGCTAGTATTTGGAATATTGCCTCACAGATTTGTCAGACCAGTGAGAGAGAGGAAGAAAGAGAGAGGTTTGTTTTGAAGTTGCATTCCCATGCAAGTATATCCAGCAAAACATCAGCAAATCTTTTAACAAGACACACTTGATTTTTTTTAACCTTCTCTTTTTCTCTGTATAATGAACTATTAGAACCTAAAGAGCTGTGAGTAATGCTGCAGGCAATGCATTGTTAATTTTGCATGAATATTCTCCTACTGTGCTGATCATTTTAATGTTCTTTATATTATATGATATGATATTATATTATATACATTTTGTTGGCTGTATTATTTTTCATTCTCCTCATTACATTTGTAATTTTTTCCAGTGATCTAGCTACCTGTTCATATGTAAAGTAATGTCTGTGTGTTTATTCTTTATGATTGCTTGCAGATGTTGCCTTTGCAGCCAGTTTGCATGTTCAGCTTTGAGAACTTGAAATTAATCAGTCAAACAAGAAGTGATGCAATAAGCACAAGCTAATTGGACATTTTAAATAGCATCTCTTATCATATCTTCTCTAGTGAGTTTTGGACGACTGTGGGCATAAAAAGATGGCAATACTCATAAAATAAGCTTAAACTGCATTTTCATTAGTCAATTAAGAAAAAATACATCTAAATTCAAGTGAAAGCAGTGCTGCTTTTACTGAGATATGCATAGAGAGAATTTTGAAAAAAAGAATATTAAAGTATTTTATTCTCACCATCAGTAATATTGTGAAATATATTACGATTTAAACAAATGTTTTCTGTTTTCATGTATTTTTTAAAGGGGTCATATGATGCTTTTTTAAAGATCATTATTTTGTGTATTTGGTGTAACAGAATATGTTGACATGCTTTAATGTTCAAAAAACAAATTTTTCAAATACTGTACATTATTGTAGGTCCTCTATGCCCCGCCTCTCTCAAACGCTTCGTTTTCAAAGTCCGTCCTTCCGACAAGCACAGTCTGCCCTGATTGGCCAGCTGACCCAGTGCATTGTGATTGGCCG
>NW_015505544.1:258964-270098 GCF_001515645.1 Sinocyclocheilus grahami
TCTATAAAATGCATTGCTGTTCTGTTGTAAGTGATCTTAAAGATTCCTAAATGCATCTACTTTCGGAAGGCCAAATAAAGTGCTTTTGCTTTCGCACTGAAACACACAGCGTCTCCCTGACATGCTGCTTCAACACTAACTGCGGTTACTGAAACCACGCCTTCTTTCTTTGCGTGCACATTTGGGCGGCATTATGCTAATATTTCCACATAGTGAGGTAGATATGTGGGGGCGTGTTAGAACGAGCCGTTTTAGGGGGGCGTGGCAGAGTCTTAACTTTGATAAAGAATATCTCTTTGGTTTTGAGACTTTAGTCTTTGCAACTTCAGGGATCTTATCTATGCACAATCAGCTTGTAACACTCCAAAGAGAAAGGAAAACTTGAAATCGCATCATATGACCCCTTTAAAATGTAATTTATTCCTGTGACTGGAAAGCTGAATTTTCAGCATCATGACTACAGTCTCCAGTGTCACATGATTCTTTATAAATCATTCTGATCTTCTGATTTGGTGCCCAATAGATATTTCATATTATTGTCAATGTTGACAACAGTCCATTTTAATCAGTTTAATGCATCCCTTCTGTATAAGTGTTCATCTTACTGCCCCCAAACTTTTGAATGGTAGTGTATATATGTTTAATCTTTACTACATTCCTAATGGAGTCTTTGGAGAATGTAATGCATGTTTTGGAGTTTGAAAGTGAATCCATGGGGATTGAGCATCTCATAATGCAATTATTCAGTCTCCTTAATACCTTAATTGGTTTAGATCTACATTAAAATTCATGTTGTTTTAATAATGTGCTGCATTTTAATGTGGCATACACCATCAGACTTTATTTTCCTTCTCTCTAAGATGTTAATAAGCTTATTAGGAAGTGTTTTTAAAGGCAAAAGCTACTCATCAGAGGAGAGATATCTCTCTCACACATGCATTTTTCTTTACTTTGCCCCACATTTTGTGTCTCCAGAGACAACAGAATGCAGGTCATTAGGTATTAGGCTTATAGTAAACATTAGTTCATCATACAAGTCTCCATATGTTGACGAGTTCACTCACCCCTATAGTGTAGAGTTCACTCACCCCTATCAGACTTTCTTCTGTTGAACACAAAAAATTCATCTTGAAAAATTGTACAAATATTTTTGTCCATACAGTGGAAGTCGGTGGGGTTCAAAACAGCATTTGGACCCTATTGACTTTTTATTGTATGGACAAAAAAAATGGTAAAATGTTCTTAGAAACATCTTCTTTTGTGTTCCATTAGAGAAAGAAAGTTGGATAGGTTTGGAACGACACAAGGGTGATTAAATGATGACAGAAATTTAATATTTGGGTAAATTATCCCTTGAAGCTATAATTTTTTCTCCTTGTCCTCCTCCAATTTCCAGTTGTTGATGTGTTGATGTCTGTCTTCTTATTGGTGTTAAAATATGATCAGCAAATTGCTTGAAGGATGAGGAAAGTGTGTTGGTTTGTGCTGACAGCACTGTGAGTGTCTGGCTGTTCTAGACAGGACGTGGAGTCACTAGAGCAACTTTCTATAATCTACCCAACTCTACGCATGCCTCAGCTATGCCTGCAGCTGTACGACATGCTCTGTCCTGTCAAGACGTCACGTCGTTCTAAGCTGGGCTGCATCACTTTGTCTTCCTCCTTTTCTCTCTCACTCATTCTCTCATTAGTGCCGGCTTGCAGCCGACTTGCATTTCCTTTGTATTCTTTTTATGGGACAAATTACACCCCACACGTGAGATTAATTGGTTCCACTGGAGCCGCGTAATTATTTGCATTCCCACCCTTTGCATATCTGAGGACTTCTTAAAAAAAAACATCTTGCCGATCAAGAGTCTGTCTTTTCCTTTATTCCTGCACCAGTATGTTGGTATTTAATTATACAGCAGATGAAGTAGTTCTCTTGTTATTATCTTTGTGCCATGACAGCATGTACTTCTAACCTGATTTACACTCACACACTCACTGCTTTCTCAGTCTGGACATGTGTGTGAATGTATTGATGACTAGTTGTGTCACAGTTGGCAACTGGCTAAAGATGTAACCTCTTATGTGTAACTCACTGTGGTTCAAAAGTTTCAGTAGGACTTTTTTAAATGATTTTATACAGCAAGGACACATTCAATTGATCAAAAATGAAAGACATTTATAATGTTACAGAAAAACCTATTTCAAATAAATTATGTTCTTTTGAACTTTCCAAAAAAATTATCATGGTTTCCACAAAAATATTAAGCACACTGTTTTTAACAATGATAATAATAAAAGTAAATGTTTCTTGAGCACCAAATCAGCATATTAGAATGATTTTATGAAGGATCGTGAAAATTCTGCTAAAAAAAATCAGCTTTGCCATTACAGAAATAAATTACTTATTTAAAATATTTTAAAATAGAAAACAGTTATTTTAAATAGCTAAATAGTATTTTACTATAATGCTGTTTTTACTGTATTTTTGATTTAAAAAAATAGCAGCTTGTTGCAGATAAATGCAGCATTTTATGGAAACTGTGATACTTTCTGTAATAACTGTGATACTTTTTTTTTAGAATTCTTTGATAAATATGAAATTCCGTTTTTTTTGTAGAAATTGTGTGTAATAATGTAATATTTACTGCAGCCATACTCAATAAAAGTAATAATTTCTTAAAAAAAAAAAATCGTACTGACCCCAACTTTTCGAATGGGTGTACCTGTTTTAGGGATGGCCGATATGGGCTTAAAAATATATCACGATATTTCTGGTATTTATTATGATAACGATATCAATGACGATAATTCAGGGAATCCTGTTTCTTTAGAGAAAAGTACCGTATTGACCCGAATATAAGACAATGTTTTTTTCTTGGAAATACATCTGAAAAAACGCGGTCGTCTTACACCCACAACAATAGGTGGCGCCAAATACGCATAAAACGAGTGTGCCATGAAATACGCAATGTAATGTGTGTTGTAAAGAACGCGAGTAAAAACTAAAGAAAAAGAAAACCTTACAGCTGCATGAGTCGTGACTGTCACGTTAGACTGATGGGAATCAGCGATATAGGCTACTCCTCCTCAATTTCACGTCCGCCTTCCGCGATGTTGCTCCGCACTGTAGCACACAGAAATGTCAACAACTAGATTTTATCGTTATTATCGCAGGAAGGCTAATTCTTATTGTGGGGAGAATTTTTACCGGTATATCGCAAACGGTAAGATGTCGCCCATCCCTAATCTCTTTTAATGAAATTTTGTAATAAACATTTCTATTGGTGGGCCTGACCAATTGTGTAAAACATGAAAAAATCACAGTAAAACCTAATTGAGGACAATAACTATCCATCCAATCCAATGAGCAAAAAAGAACAAAAAAGCATTTCATTGCAGTTATCAATTATAATTTTATATTAGACAATAGCCCCTTCCATTTTTTGAGGCCCACCCAAATGTCAAATCTTGCCCGTAAGTGAACCCAGAATAGACACGCGCCTTTACGGTTCACTCATGAGTGTGAACCCTATTCATTCATAAAGGTGATTGCGTTCAACTGCTGAAGGGCTTCAGTAATACAAAGCTGACATGCAGCTGGGGATAGTGATAGTGTAATTTGCTGCAGGTTTTGCTCAACTCTTGGAGGCCAAGCATGTAATTAAACCTCTAAAAATGTAAAATGTTCAGAGTGACAGGCATTATGGGACTTATCGCTGCACCTCCAGGGGTGTGTGTATTTGTGTATGCATGGTGTTAGGTGGTATATGACGGGTTCATTTGAACCGTATACCTTTTCAGAGGGAGTTTTGTGTCACACTAAGCATATATGTAGCAATTGGCATCAACAGTGGGGCACCTGAAATGTCAGTCAGTCTGTGCATTTCAATGTCTGGTTTAAACAGGATTGTACAACTTAGGAGAACATTTAATTTCTCTTGTCATCTCTTTTGAGAGCCTGTGAAGGTTCAGCATCATGTGATGTCTTAAAAAGGCTCCTGTGATGTGGTGGAGGCTCACTGCCTGTGTCACGCTCTGGCATTTAAATGTCTCCAAAAACCAAAGCTTTGTAGAGCATGTGGAAAATATCTCAATACTGTCAACTAAAAGTGGTTTGCGTTATGAGTCAAAGTCAATAAGGCTTTGTGACAAAACAGCCTAGCTGCATTTCAGAGGTTGCCCTTTCACAGCACATGAGACTTAATTACTTTTGCTGTGTTTCATATAAGTATCAACTTGGTTTTAGATGATAAATGAGGATAAATGAAACAGCTGAGGTATCTGGTCACAGTATTTGACATCTTTTGAGATCTCTTCTGAAACTTTAGAGGAGACACTTGAGGGTCTTTTTCTTGGATGAAAAGAAGACTCAGGTAATCGTCTTCATTTGCAATTGAGACTTAAAAGGGTTTTCATATTGTGGTCGAGTGAAAGACAAATGTAGAGAGAAAAAAACATATTTTACAAAAGTTTTAGGTCTGTCAACATTAAACAACACAATCATTTTAAAAGAAAATTTTATAATGTTTATTATTGTTTTATTTTGCTTTTGGAAGTCATGATTAATGATGGTTATTTATATATATATATATATACAGTGGGGAAAAAAAGTATTTAGTCAGCCACCAATTGTGCAAGTTCTCCCACTTACTTGTTGGGTCTTTCCCAAAAAGACTCATGGCTGTATTCGATCAAAAGGGTGCTTCTACTAAATACTGAGCAAAGTGTCTGAATACTTAGGACCATGTGATATTTCAGTTTTTCTTTTTTAATAAATCTGCAAAAATGTCAACAATTCTGTGTTTTTCTGTCAATATGGGGTGCTGTGTGTACATTAATGAGGAAAAAAAATTAACTTAAATGATTTTAGCAAATGGCTGCAATATAACAAAGAGTGAAAAATTTAAGGGGGTCTGAATACTTTCCGTACCCACTGTATATATCTACACATCCAACATACAGTAATATTGTTTTGTTAGTTTTTGGATTACTTATTTCTTTTTGTATTTTCCATTTAATTTTATTCATTAATTTTATATATAAAGGTTATATATATACTACCGTTGAAAATCTTTAGATTTTTTTTTTTAATGAAAGTAATAATTTTGTTTAGCAAGCATTCATTTTGATCAAAGCTGAGAATAAAGACATTTTATAATGTTAAAAAAGATTTCTATTTAAGAAAGGCTGTTCTTTTTAACTTTCTATTCATCAAAAAAATTCTGAAAAAAATATCAGTTTCAACAAAAATATGATCAGCTTAACTGTTTTCAACATTGATGTTTCTTAAGCACCAAATCAGTATATTAGATGATTTCTGAAAGATCATGTGACACTGAAGACTGGATATTGTTATCATAATGATAAGAAATACATATTTATTTTTGATTATTGTAACTTCTCACTTTTTTATGATGCTGGGATTTTTTTCAGCAAGGTCTGCTGTCAGCTCACAGACTTTCACCGCTCATGTTCTCTTCTGAGGGGGTGGGGGAATTCTGCAGCACAGGATGATGACTTTATCCAACAATGATAGTTTCACAAGGAGATACACATACAGTAAGAGGAGATAGTAGTGCATCCGGGGAACCTTGATCTTGGCTAGTGTGTTGGTATTGCTCTTAAAAGCTTCATATGTCATATGTACTGATGATTTATCTTTTTAATCATGTGGAATATAGACGTCTGATTAAAAAAAAAAAAAAAGCAAAAAAAAAAAACAGATAGTAGAGTTTGTTGCCTACACCGTCACAGTTAAAGGAATAGTTCACCCAAAAATGAAAATGTACTGAAAATGTTTTCACCCTCAGGCCACAACTCCAGTCCATCAATTAACATCTTGTAAAAGCTTTGTGTTTGTAATAACCAAATCCATCAATAAAACATTTTTAACTTCAAACCGTTGCTTCCGGTTAAAATACGAGTGCTCTATCCTTAGGATTGCTTTGTCCAGTAAAAAAGTTGTCTCGTCTGAATCAGGAGAGAAATATGCAAGCACCTTTAAAGAGTAAAAACAGCCCAAAACAGTTTTAAACAAATATGTCGGTGGGTTTTGATGTGAGAGGACAACAGGGGATGACATTTTTCAATGGAGGAAGCAAATTATTATGGATTATGGACTCATATTTTGGCCAGAAGCGATGGTTAAATGTTAAAATGCTTTAATGATTGATTTGATGGAAAACTGTGATGTTTTTATCAGCTGTTTGGACTCTCATTCTGACGGCACCCATTCACTGCAAAGGATCCATTGGTGTAATGCTAAATTTCCTCAAATCTGTTCAGATGAAGAAATAAACTAATCTACATCTTTGATGGTTTGAGGGTGAGTAAGTTTTCAGCAAATTTTCATTTTTGAGTGAACTATTTCATTAAAATGACTCCGAAGTCAATAGTCCTGTAGTTCTGCATGGGCAACCTGGCGAAAAAGTCAACCTTAACCTAGATTTGTTGTTTTAAGGCACAGGTTAGATGCACCTTAACAAATACCTTTTGTTCCTCAGGCTCTTCTTCATGCCTTTGAAAATGCTTTGTGTGTGTGTTTCAATGACCTTGTGATAACGGGCTGGCTCAGGGGCCATTACTCTTGAAGAGAGCCACATAACTACAGAGCTACGGCTTGCTTTCTGCGTCAAAAAAGCTTTGTCTGTTATATATCCAAGGAGAGTCAGTGCTAGTTCCATCAGAGGCCGTGTAGAGAAACAGACAGTTAAAAATAAAGGCTGGATACCTTGGGAGAGTCAGGGTGTGACAGGCTGAAATTGCTGGGTATGCTGTCCCAGATTTAAATCAGACTTTGTATGTGGCCAGCCAGCCCAAAACTACTCTTTAACAGCCCCAAAGCTATTGCACTGAACATAACCCTCAATATGTCAGTTTTTAAGTAGTATTGTTTTCGTAACTAGCCTGCAATTGTGGCAGCCTACCCCCAACAAGTCGAATCCAGTTCCAGCCAAACCCTCCCATCAATTTTACCCAGTTGTTGGCTGTCAAAGTGTGGGAAAAAGAAGAGGGTTTTTTTGTGTCTTTGTCTGTGTGTGTGTATTACATATTTTCTTCTTTTTTTTGCGTAATATGGACTTAAACAGATCAACGTTTAAGATTTTAAGATAAGCGGTTGGCTGATGTCTGATAGTTGACAGATGTTGTGTGCTCAGATGTGCAATCTGTTAAAACAGTGTTGGTTTAACAGATTGAGAGTGCACTGGACCCAAAAGCAGCATTAGATTTGATATGGAAACGGTTCTGTCTGGCTGAGAAAAATATCAGGAGAGGATAAAGAGGTTGCTAGCGGAAAATTCCATTCTCACATTGAAAAGCAGTAAATGTTTACCGACTGACATGCACACGCTGCACCTGGGAAACTGCTGTGATAGTTATTTGCTCAACCAGCTATCACTTGAATGTTTTTTTTTTATGTTCAGGTTTGCTTCTGATTTCCTCTTTGTCACTTACAAATTCCAGGAGGAAATCACAAAGATTTTGTTTTGTTTTTTAGTATTCTATAATAACAAATTGGCTTGCTGTGAAGCAAAGTCATTAGTTGTATCTTTATAAATGCTGCTATGACAAAAATGATCTGTATTTGAATAGAGCTGAATGTGGATGGGACTACATTAAAATTAAACCAGAAATGCATCAAAACTAAATGAAAGACCTATTTTTATAAGTAAATCTTTTCCATTTAAATTATAGCAAATATGTATTGTATAATTAATAAAATGATTTATTATTCTTTATTACAACCTTAAACATTTTAAAAAGCTTAAAATAAATATATAAATAATTAATTAATATAAAGACACCAGTGTAACTCAAGAGGTTACAGTCTGAGCATTTTTATTTTATTTTTATTTCATTAAATTTTATTTTATTTTGCATGTGACTCTTTCCTTCATTTTAACATGAAATCACTCTTATTTGCCATCTTAATACCCTATTGTTTCTTATTATATTTACATATTTTCATGTAATAATTTGTTACCTTTGACAAGTTCATATTTCTGAAAAAAATTATTATATTCATAACAATGAATATAATGATTAAAGTTATAAATAACTTTATTCATAAAGTTCACTGTTTAGTCTTTTGTTCAGTTAGTTTTAACTGTAGTTTTATATATGATTTTTTAAATAACATTTTTAATGTTATTAAAATGTATCAGTGTGGTAGTTGGATAATCAGTCTGATTATCAGTCTTATTTGGCAGTCTAATTTTATCAGTGAGGATATTATTATACAATTTTATCAGAGAGTTTTTTTAAACACATATGCACTTTTATAAACACTTATGGAAGAGTCATTTAATCTTTTAAATGTATTTCAAATATTTTTTGAGAGCCTCAAAAATAATTTGTTGATGCCCTTCATAGCCAGTAAGCAGGATAATGCTAGTATATCTATTTCCTCACTTTTGTTTCACATAATACAGTGTGTTAAAATGCTGGTTAGTAGCTTTAAAATGTTGTTCAAGGACCCTCTTCCTCTCTAAATTTGCAAGGAATAAACTGTAATGTGTCAGTATGCTAAAAATCAAAAGTATGTCTACGTGAGTGAGCGCATTCACAATCACCAGCTGAGAATAACTCGTCAAGTCACCTGTCTGGATGTCACAGCTCATGAATGTACAATTCCCATCACTTAGGCAACCCTTGCATTTATTTCAATTCTAACAGGGATGGCCAATTAGAATATTTCTCTAGATGGAGAGGGCCAATTCAGACAGCATGACTGAGCCTTGTTCAATCCTCGAGAGCTCGTATGAAAATGCCCTTTATTTATGCTTTGTGTGTATTGACGCCTGGAGGCAGCCTGAACCAGACGACCTGCGCTTTGCCTTTTTCTAGACCAGATGTTGCTAATGCCTCCTCATGCAGTTGCCTCAGGGGTGTTGGTAAAAAAAATATCCATTTTAGTGGAGACATCAGGAATGGCAGAGTGAAAGACAGAGACGAGAGATTGAAATTGATCTACAGAGGAAATAAAAGCTGTCTGTGACTGTCTGTGCTGGTTTGTGTTTCCTTGCTGTCGATCCATAGTGTAGGAAACCTCTATTTCCCGTCTCGTCCTATTATTGTTTTTCCCTGGGTAAAGTCTGGTGTTTTACAGCGTTTGTGTCTTGTCTGCTCTGTAACAAGAAGATACCTCCTCAGGATGGTGCGATATGTGTGTCTTCTTCCACAAGGGGGTTTGAACTCCACCGTTAAGAACCATCTGCAGAAGAACACAACATGGATGTGTAGTAAAGACCACATACTTAGATCTGCCACACTGTATGTTCATTTGAAGTGGATAATTATGAGCTCTCGCCCGTGGCAATGAATGATAGTTGTGTTAGTCAGCGACCTGAATTGAATGAATTTGGCACCCAGGGTGTTTTTTTATTCTTTAAATCTGTAATAGTTTTAGGTTTTAATTTGGATGGCCTTCAAACTGGTTTGAAATCTAGGCTTTCAGTTTTTCTTTTCAGTTATGGCCATTCATTCTTGGTTAAAAGGATAGTTCACATAAACGTTGAAAACTGTCATCATTTGCTCATCTTCACATTCTTCTAAACCCATATGATTCCTTCAATGCTGTTAAAAAAAAGCAACTACATTTTTTCCACTTTACAGGATCTTTTTAATCAGAAATACTAAGAATTGCTTGAAACAACAATAAAAACCCATGTTAGACCAATAGTAACAATATTGTAAACAATATTGCTGAAAAGTTTCTGTGAGGGTTCACACAAACTTTTTTTTAAGTTCCTGCAGCATGAATAAATTAAGGGGCTATTGTTATAAGATTTTTTTCACTGTTTGCTGACTTTTTAAAAAACTTTTGCTGTCATTGTTGGTAGTTGTTTGTTGTATTGGTTTTAAGAGCTCATAGTTTTCATTTGTTGGTTGTCACTGTTCAAGAGATTTTTTTGTCAAATGTTGAGATCTATGTACAACCTTATGAATCTATATCCCTGATTTCTTTGCTTTGCAAGGTTACTGCACACTTAGAAATAAAGATAGCATAGTTCACGTAACATATTAAGTGTCCTTACTAATGAGGCATTTTACAGTTAGTGAAGGAACAATTTCAAATTGACAAAAGTTACTTACGTCAGTAGTAATCAGGTTACGTTGAATTTTTAAGTTTTCTCAACAATTCCTATTTTTACAGTGTTTCCATACAGTTGCATAGTTCAAAAAGAATTAAGAATTAAGATTAAGAGTTTTAAATATATTTTATTTGGTTGTGAATATACTTAGCCTACTGTTCAAAATATTTTTATGTGTTTGAAAGAAGTCTCTTTGATTATAAATACAGTAAAGACAGTAATATTGTGAAATATTATTACAATTTAAAACGACTGTTTTCTGTTTAAAATTAAATTTATTCCTGCGATGACAAACGTCTCTAGGTTACGTATGTAACCATGGTTCCCCGAGGGAACGAGAGGCTGCATTGAGATCGCTTTGGGAACACCCCATGCATGACCGCGTTCTGAAGCACGTGTAAAATCAGTCCAATGGAGCAGCAAGACGTCACGAGCGGGGTGAAGTGAGCGCCAGGAAGTATAAAAGTGCATCCGGCCGAGCGCAAGTTAGCTTCGATGAAGTAGCGCCTGGCGGGATGCAGGGAGTATGGCAAAGAGACGCAGCGTCTCATTCCCTCGGGGAACCATGGTTACATATGTAACCTAGAGCCATACTCCTGGTCGAGTGTGCTCTGACCCCCATAGGTGACGGGAGGCCAGAGGACTCGTAGGCTACTGACCCAGTGGAACTGGATGTGTGAGGGAGAACCAGAGTGGACAGTGTGTCGTTTCCTGCGACGCAAATAGATCCACTTCCGCCTGGCCAAATTCCCTCCAAATGAGCTCCACCACCTCGGGGTGGCGCCTCCATCCCCCGGGCCTCAGCCCCTGTCTCGACAGGATATCTGCCCCCTGATTTAGATACCCAGGGATATAAACTGCTCTTAGAGAGAGGAGCTTCCCCTGAGCCCACAGAAGGATCTGGCGCGCCAGCTTGTACAAGGGGTGCGAACGCAGACCCCCCTGCCATTTGATGTAGGAGACCACCGATGTGTTGTCTGTGCGGACAAGCACATGATGCCCCCTTAGGTCTGGAAGGAAATGTGTCAGAGCTCGAAACACGGCCAGCAT
>NW_015505544.1:270133-274831 GCF_001515645.1 Sinocyclocheilus grahami
GACAGATGTGCCTGCATCGAGGTTGAGTCCCACACCACGCCTAAATAAGTGGTTCTCTGTAGTGGAGAAAGAACACTCTTTTTGGCGTTTAGTCTTAACCCCAGCTCTCTCATATGGGCGAGGACGACATCTCGATGCCGAGCCGCCATCTGCTCCGATTGAGCTAGTATTAACCAATTGTCAATGTAATTGAGTATGCGGATGCCCTGGAGTCGCATAGGAGCCAGAGCAACATCCACACATTTCGTGAAAGTGTGGGGTGAGAGTGACAGGCCGAAGGGAAGAACTCGATATTGGCTCAGCATGGAGATCGGGGAAAAACAGAAGGCCCCGTTGTGAAGTCTGTGATCTGGATTTCAGAATCGGATTTCCTGTTTCTTGGATGGCCAAACGATATTTTATTTTGTTGATTGCACGAATCACACCCCATAATCACTTTTAGGACGAGTGTCCTGTTTCTCGGCTGGCCAAATGATATTTTATTTTGGTGATTGCATGAATCACACCCCATAATCACTTTTAGGAAGAGTGTCCTGTTTCTCTGCTGGCCAACGATATTTTATTTTGGCGACTGCACAAATCACACGCTATAATCACTTTTAGGACAAGCGTCCTGTTTCTCGGCTGGCCAAACGATATTTTATTTTGGCGACTACACGAATCACACCTCATATGCAAGGGACTGTGGTGGTGAGTCCACAGTCTCCTCTGTCTCGACACTCATCACATCCAGGAAGATAGATGAAGTGCCTGGCTCTCTCTCTCTGCGGGGGGGGGGGGGGGGGGGGGGGGGGGGGGGGCCTTCCAAACACTGAGAGAGAGCCGCGGATCTAGCGGGTGAGGACCGAGAAAAGGACGAGCCCGTCTCGGATCCCTCTGCTAAATCCCCCCGCGATCCCCATGACAACAGTCTATGCCTCGGCAACAGCGGGACCGCTGCCAGCGGGATCGCAAGCCTGGCCGCTCTCATCAAACACAGCCAGGCGAGAGCGGAGGACACGCAGCGAGAGTAACTCGCAGTGATGACAATCAGCTCCTCGAAAGCTGACCGTGCATGCTCTGCTCCTAAACAAACAACACACAGATTGTGTGTATCCCCCGCTGCCAGATAGTGTGGGCAGGGAGGCACACAACATCTGTAATGCCGTTTGCTCGCCATAGATATTAGTTTAGACTTTGATATATTCTTTTGAATGCTTGTGGACTGACAGACAACAGTAAATAGACTGACACATACACAGAGCGCTACTAAAGAGCAGAAGCTAACTTGCGCTCGGCCGGATGCGCTTTTATACTTCCTGGCGCTCACGTCACCCTGCTCGTGACGTCTCGCTGCTCCATTGGACTGATTTTACATGTGCTTCAGGACGCGGTCACGCAGGGGCATTTCCAAAGCGATCTCGACGCAGCTCGAGTTTCTGAAGGGGAAGCTGAATTTTCAGCCTTATTGCACCAGTCGTCAGTGTCACTTGATTCTTTAGAAATCATTATTCTGATTTACTGTTCAAAAATCATTATATTGTCATATTATTATTATCAATGTTGAAAACAGTTGTGCTGCATAATATTTTTGCAGAAACCATGATTTTTTTCAGAATTATTTGATAAATATAAATATTTAAAGAAATAGTATTTTTTAAATAAAAATATTGTGTAACATCATAAATGTCACTTTTAATTTCAATCTAATCGATCATTGCTGGATAAAAGTATTAATTCTTTAAAAATAAAATCTTACTGATACCAAATTTTTGAACAATAGTGTATGCATGGCCGGACTTACCATTGGGCTTGAGTGGGCTGCAGCCCATGGGCCCCGCCTTTGCCAGTTTACGTTTGTTTGATTTGTTCGTTATATGCAGGGCCGGCCCGTGGCATAGGCAACATGACTGGGGGGTGCCGCATAAAAGTTTTTTTTCTCAGAAGAGACCATCGTGACCATCGTGCGCTCCTACACCCATAAATTTTCTGAAAAGCGAGGTGTGCTGTGATTGGCCAGCTATCCAGTGCGTTGTGATTGGCCGAATACCTTGACGGAAATGTTACGCCCCTTGCCATATTGTGATACCTTGTCCCGGCCAGAGCGACGAGACAAAAACATTAAAACCCATTATAAACGAGGCATTTGTTGCATCCAGTGGGGACATAATTACGGATTATAATGACTTATACTGTCTTTTTACGTGTTGCATTTTATCGCGCCGCGTAAACATAAAATCATGTCTGCATTTGTGATCAGAGAAATGACAAACAACAAGCGCTACTCTACACTGCTCAAACTCACGTTTGAATTGTCAGTGGCAAATTCTTTAAATATAAAAAACGTACTTACAGTCTGTGAGTCAGAACAGCCGGCATTGTAGTCTACTCTCCCAGGATCAGGAAACAGTCCTCCATAAAATGCGCTGGACACATCGGAATATTTGGGTTGAACTGTTCTGGAACAGTGTTGTAAATACAACTTAACCACTGATTTCTAGTCATGTCTTCTAGTAGTTTCGCTTTCACAATGAAACACAGCGTCACACACGGCGGGCTTGAGTGAGCGGAGGCCGGAGGCCTAGAGTGAGTAGAGGCCAGGGGCTAGAGTGAGCGGAGGCCAGCTTGAGTGAGCAGCAGCCGGTGGCCTTGAGAATGGTGCGGCGGGCTTGCGGCAACCACATGTGACGACCCCGGGCTGGACTCCGCTTCGTCCACGGTGAAAGCTGATCCGGCAATCCGCAGCGCGAAGTTGATGTATTTCCTCAGCGACCAGCACAGATCAGCTCTAGGCATGACGAAGCGGATATCGTCCTCTTTTGGAAGGCCAAACAAAGTAGTTTCGCTTTCACAACGAAACACACAGTGCCTTCACGACATGGCGGCGGCGGCAACAACAATACTACAGCGAGAATAAAAGTTAGGCCTTCTTTCTTTGCGTGAACATTTGGGTGGCATTATGCAAATCTTCCCACATCGTGACGTAGACCGATGTTAGAACGATCCGTTTTAGGTAGGCGTGGTTGACTCTTAACTTTCATAAAGAATGTCTTTTTGGATTTGAGACTTTAGTCTTTGCAACTTTACAGATCTTCTTTATGCACCAAGAGCTTGTAACACTCCAAAGAGAATGCAAAAATTGAAATCGCATCATATGACCCCTTTAAGCAAATACTGAAAATTACAATTTTAGTACTGATCGATAATCGAACTGATTAAAATAAAATTTACATCAACGAAAAATCATAATTTGACAACATGTTGAACTAATTAGCTATGCATGGCACACGCATAGTTTTGCCATTTGTGTGCTCTGAAAGGATCATTTCTAAACAATGAGTGAAAAAGTTACAGTTACAGTTACATTACTGCTTGCTTTTAATTCACCAAAAAGTGCACAAAATGTCTTTTGAAAGAGACCATGACTAGGACTAAAATATAGCATTCATTATTTAAAATTATTTAAGTTTAATTATGCCATTTTCCACTGTATGCACAAAATCTAATCTAATCAATATTTAGATTTTTTTGCACCCTCAGATTCCAGATTTTCAGATAGTTGTATCTCGGCCAAATATTGTTCTATCATAACAATACATCAATGGAAAACTTATTCATTCAGCTTTTAGATGATGTATAAATCTCAATTTCCAAAAATTGACCCTTATGACTGGTTTTGTGGTCCAGGGTCACACATGGCTACTTTAAACAGCTCCATTAAGCTTTAGCCCCAAAGAGTGCACATTTAAAAGATAATGATAAATTCTCAAATGTTCACACCTCATTTCTTTACAGAGGATGATTCTATATTAATGTTCCACTAAATTATGCGATCATCTGATGAGTTTTGAGCGCTCTCTTTCGTCTTACTGCCATTACACATAGTGGGGAAAAAATTTAATCAAAATGGTTTTAAATAAAAAATAGCAATTTAATGAGTTTCTGTTTTTATGACATAGCTATGCCCATGATATTGAACTTAGCCTATCACATAAACATGAGTCCCGTTTTTTTTTTTTTCTCGAATATCTGCACGATCGCAAATGTACAATAAACAACAACTTACAGAGTAACTTTCAGACACAAAATTCTGTTTTGCTCCATCAGAAAGAAAATAGCTGCGTCTCCAAACAACAGTGTTTTGTTCCTCAGCATTACACGGACCAGTAAATGAGTAGTTTGCAAAGTTAAATTAATCAGCTTTTTAAACAAATCGTTTGATTCAACTCACTTGCTGCCACCTACTGGCGGTTGTAGTTTCATATTGAAAAAAGTAGATTATTTCATTTTTGCAATCATTTAATATTTCTACATTAAAATGTTATATTTAAACTTAACATTTATGCCCAATCCATCTATGAATTTTGTTTATAGTGATTTCATTTGATTGTTAATAGCCAGCATGTCTTTTTATTCGATTTAATTTATTGATTCAGTAAATACCTGACATAAGAAGACACAGATATGACAATAACTTTTATAATACTAATAAGCCAACATCTCTGGCTTTTTATTTATTATTATTATTATTATTTTATTGCTCAACATTATTTCAGGGTTTTGGTCTCTCGACTGAGAGAACACATCCTGTTTATTATATTATAATGAATATTTAATATTACATTTAAACTTTGACTATAGCCTAGACATTTTGCAAATTAATTGTAGCCTACCATTTATGAACCTCAAAGCATATGTTTGTGTATTTTGTGTTACTCC
>NW_015505544.1:274841-287246 GCF_001515645.1 Sinocyclocheilus grahami
TACTCCATAATGATGTTCTATTTGAGGGCATTTGTAGTGTAGGTAGGTATAGGGCCCAAACATAACCTCAAGCTCAGGGGCCCCCGCCCCCCTAAGTCCTGCCCTGAGTGTATGTATTTTGAAACCATAACATAGTGATGTCGTGAACAAATCATTGTTCTAAATCAGATCTTATCTGTTATAAAAATCCACTGAAACATGAACATAAACCAAAACCCAAAACCAACCATGATATTATCAATGATATCTGTTGATCCATTTCTCAAAAATTATTAATTTACGAATGCACTCACTGACTCGATCTGGTTTGCTACAGTTAACAATGGAGGTGAAGATTTTCATCTGTTATAATATCAAAGCTATTATATGGCATTCAGAAAAATTGGAATACAGTGAGTCATATGGACCACTTTTACATTACTTTTATTGTGCTTCTGTATCCTTTGTGAAGTTTAAAAGCTCCAGTCCTTAAACCAGTACACTGTTTAAAAATATATCTTCTGTGCTCCGGAAACAATGATGTGAGGGTGAGTAAATGTGGATAGAGTTTTCATTATTTGGGCGAACTGTCTCTTTTATTCCTCCCCTGCATTCGGTTCAAGAAATATTAATTTCGTTTTATTGCTGAAGATATTCATGTGATTCAGCTCTAAATGTGAGGGACTGTAATATGCAGAGGATCCAGTGTTTTCGTAGGAATAATTAGATCATATTGACCACGGTGCTCTCCCATTACTTCTCTTGTGTTAGAGGAAGACTGATTGTGCAGGAAGCCACTCAAACCGCAGTGCGTATGTGTGAGAGAGAACATAACCAGTAGTACTGCTGAAATGTTTCATCACTGTCAACATACATTGTTATTTCCTGCGTGCAGACACTGGACCACAGCAGGAATATGTCATGTTGTCATGTGCTGCTATGATTAAAGGAAATCCAGCGCTTGTGTCCTGTCTGTTTATGACACCCTTGCTAACAACCAGCCATTATGTTGTCCCGGTGGTAATTGGTTAAGTTTGTAGGTACCATTTTTCCACATTTTATTTCAAGTAAAGTGGAGAAAGAGCAGGAATTTATGGATATGGAATCAGACAATGTTGCGAGCCGTATTTGAACTCGCTGTTTCCATATGAGCACCACAACTCAGTGTGCCAGGACATGTATTTTATCTGTATCTGATTTGAGACTTTCAAGCAAATGAGCTCACTTAACCTGTTAGCATTCCACTGTGTGTTTTATTCAAATTTTACAGGAATGATAAGGGGTTAAAAAACCTCTAATGGATGTTTGCGCTTTTCACAATCAACCGCTGAGCTAGTCATCCACGCTAATGTGATTCTTATCTTTTCTTTGCTCTTTTTGTGTCTGCCTGTATGAGGGGGTGGGACAGTATTTAAACACTACATTGAGCTACAATACAAAATGTTATGCAATGCAAAATTATTTTTTGCATCAGCAACGTTAAAAAGAAATGACGAGTTTAATGTTGTGCAAGTGTTTAGACTGTAAAAAATTACCATTCACTCAAAGAAAGAAATGTGTCTAAATCCAATTCTTTATTTATGGTATTTTGCCATTCAATATGTTGTTTATGTGTGTGTGTGTGCTTGATAATTCTGTAATTGAATATCAAATCATAATGGGAATTGATCGTAAGAGAAAATCTGAAAAACAGTAGAAAGCAATGGCTCCACTCTGTCCAGCATTTACTGACAGGAAACTGTGTGGGATTTCAACAAGACAAGGGGATGTAAAACCCCGTTTCCACGCGCTACAGACATGAGTCTCCAGACCCATCAACAGGCCATTCAGATCTGCAGTGTGTCAGTTACTGAGTCCCTGTGGTCCCTGCTGATGAGAGCAACTTTGGCATAATCGAGTTCTGTACTGCCCTTCTCGCAGACTGACTGTACTGTTGTAGTATAGAGAGGTTATCCCAAGGAAAGGAGGGATGATGGAGTGATTTTTGATTGACAGGCATTGCAGCACAAAGTCCATCCAACAGACCTGCAGTCAGGATCTACAGAGCAAGGGCTTCCACTTTATTATGAGTGAGAGTACCTGTGACAAAATAATAATAATAATTGATTATATTTTATTTTATTATTTTATTTCATTTTATTTTATTTTAAATTCGGTTGTATTGTTTACTTTTATTTTAATTATTTTATTTTGCAGGAATATGTCATACATATTGTCATATGAGCAATTCATCAGTAATTATGGTGATTTAAAGGGATCTGTCATTATTTACAAAACTATTCATTTCAAAACTGTATTTTTCCCAGTGAAACACAATTTTAAAAAAAAACTTCTCTTAGATCTCTTTCATACAATGACAGTTCATAGTGAACACAAGCTGTCAAGCTTTGAAAGGAGAAAAAAAGCTAATCTAGCTTTCACAAATAAAAAAAATAGTAGTAGTAATAATAATAATAAATAAATAAATAAAATAAACATTTAAAAATGCAACTTTAACTTATTGTATTTCAGCTAGTTGCCAAGGCAACATTTTTGACTATTTTAATGTAGTTTAAATTGATGTACCAAAATAACCAAAACTGAAATAAAAAATGAATAAAACTTTTTAAAAACTAATACAGTTGACAAAAACATAGAACAAAATTATTAAAACTTTAACTAAAATTTAAATAAAAAGTGGAAAATATTTTTAAAAAATCTAAATAATAATAAAAATTATAATAGTAAAATAGCACTGGTTTAAGTACATAATTCACTTTAAATTACATATTTTTTTATATTTAACTAGTTGTGTGCAAGTATTATTAAAAGAAAGAACGACAGAAAGAGAGAGAGAGAGAGAAAGAAAGAATGAACAAACTATATATAGAATGTGCTCTATTGGTGAATATCAAACCACTGCCAGAGCTGTTGCTCTTTAGCCCATTAGTCTGAAAGCAATCTATAACACTGTAAGTTTCTCAGGAGTGCAAAACTAGATGGAGTTTTTTCTGGCTGTATGTGAGCAGTGTGAGATGCCCCTGTGGAGTGTGTACTCTCTGCGGTATGTTTTCTGATAGTGTACGGCTCTTCAGAGGAGCTGGAGTGCAGCTCCCTGTGCTGATACGTGGAAGTGGGGTCAGAGGTCAAAGATGAGAGTGCAGGAGGTTGGGGAGATGAATGTGATGACCTCAACAGCTGCTTTTTCTTTATCTGGCTGCACTCTCTGTCTGATTCTCTTTTACTCTGTCATGCTATTCTCAGTATATATCTCTCTCTCTTCACCATTCCTTTCATCACTTTAAATAATAAAAACATATACATTGCCAGTCAAAATTTGAAATAATTAAGATTCTTTAATGTTTTTGAAAGAAGTCTCTTGTTCTCCAAGGCTGCATTTATTTAATCAAAAATGCAGTAAAAGCATTGTGAAAAAGGCATATTGGGAAATATTATTACATTATTAAAAATTGAATATTATTATTCGGTAAGGACACGATTGATCAAAAGTGACAGTAAATACATTTATAATGTAATAATTTTTATTTCAAAATAAATTATGTTGTTTTGAACTTTCAATTCAAAGAATCCTGAAAAAGATTTGACAGCAAATAAAAAAAAAATAAAAAAGTAAATAAATAGATAAACAAGCAAACAAATAAATAAGAAAACGCATTAATTACAATATATATATATATATATATATATATATATTTGGAAATATTTTGTATTTAATGGGTCCCTGGAATACATGATTCTGATTGGTCAATTCTCGTATTTTGCAGAATTTCTTTTGCATAATGACCATTAAACTGTGTAATTGTGATGTGATGGTTTTATGTCACTTTCTTCTCACATAATAAAATATTTTTAACTCATTAATATTTATGTTCTATTATTAAAATTGTATGAATCTCCATGTATTTATTTCCTGTGTAATAAGTGGGATGATATACAGTACGATCAGCCAGTAATTATCATCAGGTCCTGCCTTTAAGTAATGATCTGTTATATAATTATTTTTTTTTATGATTTATTAATGAAGGTTATGAAAGTTATTATAAAATATAACCAACGAAATCAATCAAACCTTATCACGCTCATTCAATCATTCTCTCATTTTCTCTACAGATTTCCGAGGCAGATGCCCAGCGCCCTATGCTCCTGCCCCAGCAGTACTGAGCAGAGTCCCGTGGACACCCATGGCTCCCCCCGTGGAGCGAACGCCCCTGGCCCGCTGCCTCGTCCTGCTGCACAGCCTGCTGCTGCTGTTGCCCAGAGGAGTGCCCTGCCGGGGGGCCACACGGGCCCCGGAGTCCCCCTGCCATAGAGCTGAACACCCACTCATCTCTCAAACAGGTCAGCATTTCTATCCCACACACCACAGCATGACAGCACATTACAGGAGAGCTCTGGACTTCATTTGGCATGTTAAATAATGGTGCTTGATGAGATAAGCACCACTGTTACTACCCACTTGTTAATTTATAACGTATCCAATACTGTTTTCGGGTCCAAGCAATTGCTCCATTTCAAGTGTAGTAGAATACTCTCAACAGCTGTTTATGAGCACTGTTCATTCATAGCACACCTTTAAGCTAAGCCTTTAAAAACTCACAGTGTACAGAATAGTCTCACGGCGTCCCAGACACAAATATTTTAATGATTCAGAAAATATGAATCTGCCAAACAAGGTTAGGTTCCCTTTCGTGGAACTTCGAACTGCGTCCTCTAGGGGTCGCTATGGGGAACGCCTCGTCGTGACCCGTGTCTGAAGCCTACATTGAAAAAACACCAACTTGTTTGGCCAGGCGACAGCCATGACGTCACTACCGTCGCAACTAGTACAAAATAGGCGCCGGTAGCGCACATCATCACTTCTTCGTCTGAAGCTTGTGTCCGCAGCATGGCACAAAAAGCTAGAGGACGCAGTGTCTCGTTCCCCTCAGGGAACCATGGTTACATAAGTAACCCGAGACGTTCCCTTTCGTGGAACTTCGAACTGCGTCCTCTAGGGGTCGCTATGGGGAACGCCTCGTCGTGACCCGTGTCTGAAGCCTACATTGAAAAAACACCAACTTGTTTGGCCAGGCGACAGCCATGACGTCACTACCGTCGCAACTAGTACAAAATAGGCGCCGGTAGCGCACATCATCACTTCTTCGTCTGAAGCTTGTGTCCGCAGCATGGCACAAAAAGCTAGAGGACGCAGTGTCTCGTTCCCCTCAGGGAACCATGGTTACATAAGTAACCCGAGACGTTCCCTTTCGTGGAACTTCGAACTGCGTCCTCTAGGGGTCGCTATGGGGAACGCCTCGTCGTGACCCGTGTCTGAAGCCTACATTGAAAAAACACCAACTTGTTTGGCCAGGCGACAGCCATGACGTCACTACCGTCGCAACTAGTACAAAATAGGCGCCGGTAGCGCACATCATCACTTCTTCGTCTGAAGCTTGTGTCCGCAGCATGGCACAAAAAGCTAGAGGACGCAGTGTCTCGTTCCCCTCAGGGAACCATGGTTACATAAGTAACCCGAGACGTTCCCTTTCGTGGAACTTCGAACTGCGTCCTCTAGGGGTCGCTATGGGGAACGCCTCGTCGTGACCCGTGTCTGAAGCCTACATTGAAAAAACACCAACTTGTTTGGCCAGGCGACAGCCATGACGTCACTACCGTCGCAACTAGTACAAAATAGGCGCCGGTAGCGCACATCATCACTTCTTCGTCTGAAGCTTGTGTCCGCAGCATGGCACAAAAAGCTAGAGGACGCAGTGTCTCGTTCCCCTCAGGGAACCATGGTTACATAAGTAACCCGAGACGTTCCCTTTCGTGGAACTTCGAACTGCGTCCTCTAGGGGTCGCTATGGGGAACGCCTCGTCGTGACCCGTGTCTGAAGCCTACATTGAAAAAACACCAACTTGTTTGGCCAGGCGACAGCCATGACGTCACTACCGTCGCAACTAGTACAAAATAGGCGCCGGTAGCGCACATCATCACTTCTTCGTCTGAAGCTTGTGTCCGCAGCATGGCACAAAAAGCTAGAGGACGCAGTGTCTCGTTCCCCTCAGGGAACCATGGTTACATAAGTAACCCGAGACGTTCCCTTTCGTGGAACTTCGAACTGCGTCCTCTAGGGGTCGCTATGGGGAACGCCTCGTCGTGACCCGTGTCTGAAGCCTACATTGAAAAAACACCAACTTGTTTGGCCAGGCGACAGCCATGACGTCACTACCGTCGCAACTAGTACAAAATAGGCGCCGGTAGCGCACATCATCACTTCTTCGTCTGAAGCTTGTGTCCGCAGCATGGCACAAAAAGCTAGAGGACGCAGTGTCTCGTTCCCCTCAGGGAACCATGGTTACATAAGTAACCCGAGACGTTCCCTTTCGTGGAACTTCGAACTGCGTCCTCTAGGGGTCGCTATGGGGAACGCCTCGTCGTGACCCGTGTCTGAAGCCTACATTGAAAAAACACCAACTTGTTTGGCCAGGCGACAGCCATGACGTCACTACCGTCGCAACTAGTACAAAATAGGCGCCGGTAGCGCACATCATCACTTCTTCGTCTGAAGCTTGTGTCCGCAGCATGGCACAAAAAGCTAGAGGACGCAGTGTCTCGTTCCCCTCAGGGAACCATGGTTACATAAGTAACCCGAGACGTTCCCTTTCGTGGAACTTCGAACTGCGTCCTCTAGGGGTCGCTATGGGGAACGCCTCGTCGTGACCCGTGTCTGAAGCCTACATTGAAAAAACACCAACTTGTTTGGCCAGGCGACAGCCATGACGTCACTACCGTCGCAACTAGTACAAAATAGGCGCCGGTAGCGCACATCATCACTTCTTCGTCTGAAGCTTGTGTCCGCAGCATGGCACAAAAAGCTAGAGGACGCAGTGTCTCGTTCCCCTCAGGGAACCATGGTTACATAAGTAACCCGAGACGTTCCCTTTCGTGGAACTTCGAACTGCGTCCTCTAGGGGTCGCTATGGGGAACGCCTCGTCGTGACCCGTGTCTGAAGCCTACATTGAAAAAACACCAACTTGTTTGGCCAGGCGACAGCCATGACGTCACTACCGTCGCAACTAGTACAAAATAGGCGCCGGTAGCGCACATCATCACTTCTTCGTCTGAAGCTTGTGTCCGCAGCATGGCACAAAAAGCTAGAGGACGCAGTGTCTCGTTCCCCTCAGGGAACCATGGTTACATAAGTAACCCGAGACGTTCCCTTTCGTGGAACTTCGAACTGCGTCCTCTAGGGGTCGCTATGGGGAACGCCTCGTCGTGACCCGTGTCTGAAGCCTACATTGAAAAAACACCAACTTGTTTGGCCAGGCGACAGCCATGACGTCACTACCGTCGCAACTAGTACAAAATAGGCGCCGGTAGCGCACATCATCACTTCTTCGTCTGAAGCTTGTGTCCGCAGCATGGCACAAAAAGCTAGAGGACGCAGTGTCTCGTTCCCCTCAGGGAACCATGGTTACATAAGTAACCCGAGACGTTCCCTTTCGTGGAACTTCGAACTGCGTCCTCTAGGGGTCGCTATGGGGAACGCCTCGTCGTGACCCGTGTCTGAAGCCTACATTGAAAAAACACCAACTTGTTTGGCCAGGCGACAGCCATGACGTCACTACCGTCGCAACTAGTACAAAATAGGCGCCGGTAGCGCACATCATCACTTCTTCGTCTGAAGCTTGTGTCCGCAGCATGGCACAAAAAGCTAGAGGACGCAGTGTCTCGTTCCCCTCAGGGAACCATGGTTACATAAGTAACCCGAGACGTTCCCTTTCGTGGAACTTCGAACTGCGTCCTCTAGGGGTCGCTATGGGGAACGCCTCGTCGTGACCCGTGTCTGAAGCCTACATTGAAAAAACACCAACTTGTTTGGCCAGGCGACAGCCATGACGTCACTACCGTCGCAACTAGTACAAAATAGGCGCCGGTAGCGCACATCATCACTTCTTCGTCTGAAGCTTGTGTCCGCAGCATGGCACAAAAAGCTAGAGGACGCAGTGTCTCGTTCCCCTCAGGGAACCATGGTTACATAAGTAACCCGAGACGTTCCCTTTCGTGGAACTTCGAACTGCGTCCTCTAGGGGTCGCTATGGGGAACGCCTCGTCGTGACCCGTGTCTGAAGCCTACATTGAAAAAACACCAACTTGTTTGGCCAGGCGACAGCCATGACGTCACTACCGTCGCAACTAGTACAAAATAGGCGCCGGTAGCGCACATCATCACTTCTTCGTCTGAAGCTTGTGTCCGCAGCATGGCACAAAAAGCTAGAGGACGCAGTGTCTCGTTCCCCTCAGGGAACCATGGTTACATAAGTAACCCGAGACGTTCCCTTTCGTGGAACTTCGAACTGCGTCCTCTAGGGGTCGCTATGGGGAACGCCTCGTCGTGACCCGTGTCTGAAGCCTACATTGAAAAAACACCAACTTGTTTGGCCAGGCGACAGCCATGACGTCACTACCGTCGCAACTAGTACAAAATAGGCGCCGGTAGCGCACATCATCACTTCTTCGTCTGAAGCTTGTGTCCGCAGCATGGCACAAAAAGCTAGAGGACGCAGTGTCTCGTTCCCCTCAGGGAACCATGGTTACATAAGTAACCCGAGACGTTCCCTTTCGTGGAACTTCGAACTGCGTCCTCTAGGGGTCGCTATGGGGAACGCCTCGTCGTGACCCGTGTCTGAAGCCTACATTGAAAAAACACCAACTTGTTTGGCCAGGCGACAGCCATGACGTCACTACCGTCGCAACTAGTACAAAATAGGCGCCGGTAGCGCACATCATCACTTCTTCGTCTGAAGCTTGTGTCCGCAGCATGGCACAAAAAGCTAGAGGACGCAGTGTCTCGTTCCCCTCAGGGAACCATGGTTACATAAGTAACCCGAGACGTTCCCTTTCGTGGAACTTCGAACTGCGTCCTCTAGGGGTCGCTATGGGGAACGCCTCGTCGTGACCCGTGTCTGAAGCCTACATTGAAAAAACACCAACTTGTTTGGCCAGGCGACAGCCATGACGTCACTACCGTCGCAACTAGTACAAAATAGGCGCCGGTAGCGCACATCATCACTTCTTCGTCTGAAGCTTGTGTCCGCAGCATGGCACAAAAAGCTAGAGGACGCAGTGTCTCGTTCCCCTCAGGGAACCATGGTTACATAAGTAACCCGAGACGTTCCCTTTCGTGGAACTTCGAACTGCGTCCTCTAGGGGTCGCTATGGGGAACGCCTCGTCGTGACCCGTGTCTGAAGCCTACATTGAAAAAACACCAACTTGTTTGGCCAGGCGACAGCCATGACGTCACTACCGTCGCAACTAGTACAAAATAGGCGCCGGTAGCGCACATCATCACTTCTTCGTCTGAAGCTTGTGTCCGCAGCATGGCACAAAAAGCTAGAGGACGCAGTGTCTCGTTCCCCTCAGGGAACCATGGTTACATAAGTAACCCGAGACGTTCCCTTTCGTGGAACTTCGAACTGCGTCCTCTAGGGGTCGCTATGGGGAACGCCTCGTCGTGACCCGTGTCTGAAGCCTACATTGAAAAAACACCAACTTGTTTGGCCAGGCGACAGCCATGACGTCACTACCGTCGCAACTAGTACAAAATAGGCGCCGGTAGCGCACATCATCACTTCTTCGTCTGAAGCTTGTGTCCGCAGCATGGCACAAAAAGCTAGAGGACGCAGTGTCTCGTTCCCCTCAGGGAACCATGGTTACATAAGTAACCCGAGACGATTTTTCAGTAATACTACAGCACACAGTGAGTGTATATTAGCACCTTATGTTATTTGCTTTTGGGTTTTGATAAATCTGATAAATCTTGATAAGTCTGATCTGGACCCGGAAATTTTACGGAATTTTTTTTCATATGATGCTGGATAAGATTTTGTTCTTTATTATATTTTTGGTTTTATCTCCCTGGTAGAAGAAATTTACTGTATATCTCAATGTGATAATTCCTGGTAAAATACAGGATAAATAAAATAAAAATAAATACGGTTAACACCGTATTAACCATTTTGCTGATGCTTAGTCATCTTAAAAACATGTCAAGCAATATGCATATAAAATAAAAGGAAAAATATAAATTACTATATATATATTTTATATATATTATATACAGTGTTGGGCAAGTTACTCTGAAAATGTAATCCAATTACTGATTACTGATTACTCCTTTTAAAAGTAATCCCAGCATACACGCTCCCGATAAATATTTGTTATTAAAGCATCAACATTCACAGAACACTGTTATTTTTAACTAAAGCAAGCGGCTGCTGCGTGCATGGTTTGAGTCCCGTGAATCATTTTATTCTCCCGAATCCCGCACACATACGAGTGTCTACCCGCCCGCAGCAGCACTTGCACATCTTGTCCCGCGCCGCACTCTGTTGCGTCAGGTCTCGCGGTAGCAGGTCTCTAATCCACTGGCAATTGACTCGACAGTGCGTGTGCTACATCCTTTTTAGATCTGTAGATTATAAAACACTGCATTCTGTCAGCAATGTAACGCGGCAGTAACGTATAAAGACTTCGGCTTGTAACTATACTCTAATTACTATTTTGAAAATTATAACGCATTAAATTACTCTGTTACTAAAAAAGTAATCAAATTACAGTAACACGTTACTAAGTAATGCGTTACTGCCCAACACTGATTATATAAAATTAACTTTATTGCATGTCTAGAATCTTTTTTTAAATGTTTTATTTATACATTTTAAAATACGTTACAAAAAGATACAAAAACAAGGGAAAACAACAACAAAAACACACTTAAATATGTAGCAGTAAACAAATACACAAATAAAATTAAAAAATCCAGTGCAATCCTTCATACAGTAAAAGCAGTTAAAAAATGGCCAGGTGGGAGAACCCCAAATAAACCAGTAATTGGACAAGGTGGAATATCAACAGAGGTAATGGCTGACAATTAGACACAAATTTGACTCCAAAAAGAAGACAGGGCAGGGCAAGACCAGAACATATGGATTAGAGTATCTGAACCAGAATGACACCTGTCACAATCAGGGTCAATAGAAGGGTTAATGCGAGCCAGCCTGCTCTTAAACCAGTGGGCTCTATGTACCACCTTGCACTGTTAGAGCCTGTGACGTGTGCAGAGAGAGGAGTTAACCCTGTTCAAGATTGCTTTCCATGTCTCCTCGTTAATGTCAGTACCAATGTCTTGGGACCAGAAGATGCATAGGCTATTAGAAAAACATTGTTATTTATATAAAATTTTATATTATATAAAAAAAAACAATTATATTAAATCATTTAGAAATTGACCATTTAGCACAGGAATCCACGCCCAGTATGGTGTCCAAATCCAAAGGGAGAGGTGCATTTGGAAAGTTAACCATTTTCTTACGCACAAAATCTTGAGTTTGTAAATATCTGAAAAAATTTCCTTTGGGGATATAATGTAAAGGTCACCAATAGAAACCAATCCAAGGTCTCTCCACAAGGCATAAGCACTGTCCAAGTTGGAAGGGTAAAACAGAGGATTGGAGTGGACTGGGGATAATAAAGTGATCATTTAATCCTGAATGTACGCTTTGGATAAAAGTGTCTTCTAAATGCATAAATAATTTAATTTAAAATTATATAAATCAGAGATTTGCATCACAGTAGGCGCGTTTCCATTACCCTTCAAATTGTGCAAATTGATATTGCGAATTGAAAATACGCCTAATGGAAACACGTCAATTTCGCAAAAACGGCCATATATCGCAAAAAAGTTTTTACGCTCGCATGAGGTGTTTTTTCAGGCAATGCGAAAAAGGATTAATTCACAAAACTGCAATGGAAACGGCTTTTTCGCATTTACAGGTCACATGGCGTATGTAAAAAGTAATATGGTCATTCTTCAACGTACTATAACCTCCAAGAAACACTTCATAAGTGGCCGCGCTCCAGTATAAGGGGCTTTCCCTACTATTAATACTTAGACAATTTACATTGCACACGTCTGCGGTGCAGTGTGGCTCTGATACGGTCACTGAAGCTGATTACGGCCACTAAATGCTTGTGTTTATATTTTTATACAGTCTATGGTTTATTCCAGCCGCGCCACGCACGTTTCTGAAGCGGCTCTCTGTGCTGCTTCTGTAAAGATACACGCATAAGCCTCCTTTGAATAAATATAGCCAAAATCCGTCAAAATCCCACCAAAATCCGTTGCCATGACTTATCGCGAGAGGCGAAAGGTTACGTTTTAGCCGCATAATATAGGTTAATGGCAACGCCGTCATTTCGCAATACTTTTTTATCGACATTCAGAAAATATCGCCAAAGTTTTGCAGTTTTGCGCAATGGAAACGTGCCTAGTGAAGCCACTGTATATATGTAATTAAAAATCAATTAAAATCTAAATTAATTTTTTAATTTTCTTATTAAATTATATATATATATATATATATATATATATATTTCCTT
>NW_015505544.1:291471-344961 GCF_001515645.1 Sinocyclocheilus grahami
GTACTATAACCTCCAAGAAACACTTCATAAGTGGCCGCGCTCCAGTATAAGGGGCTTTCCCTACTATTAATACTTAGACAATTTACATTGCACACGTCTGCGGTGCAGTGTGGCTCTGATACGGTCACTGAAGCTGATTACGGCCACTAAATGCTTGTGTTTATATTTTTATACAGTCTATGGTTTATTCCAGCCGCGCCACGCACGTTTCTGAAGCGGCTCTCTGTGCTGCTTCTGTAAAGATACACGCATAAGCCTCCTTTGAATAAATATAGCCAAAATCCGTCAAAATCCCACCAAAATCCGTTGCCATGACTTATCGCGAGAGGCGAAAGGTTACGTTTTAGCCGCATAATATAGGTTAATGGCAACGCCGTCATTTCGCAATACTTTTTTATCGACATTCAGAAAATATCGCCAAAGTTTTGCGCAAATCTGTAATGGAAACGTGCCTAGTGAAGCCACTGTATATATGTAATTAAAAATCAATTAAAATCTAAATTAATTTTCTTAGGAAAATATTAAATTATATATATATATATATATATATATATATATATTTCCTTTTCATGCTATTTACGATTTTTTTTTTTTGCTTGCGGTCATGTGTTTTTAAATAGTCCTTGACACATGCTTTCTGACTGGCTATAGCACTAAATACTTTTTTAATGGGCTAAATCATTTGAGACCTAATAATAATGACAAACTCAGTCACCTTCCCCCAGCTTAAATTACAGGACTCCCTTGCCTGGAGAACATGTATTATAATCAATGTAAATTCAGTAGGTGGATTTCAGTAAGCAATTGAAGAGCTGAATGTCAAAGCCAAAAGGAGTCTATTGGGGTTAATGGAGTGGAAAGGCGAGGCCAATGTTTTAGCTTAGTGATCAGCTCTGACTGTAAGTGAACTTTTGGAGAACGAAGCCGTCTGTAAGCATGACCTAGTGAGTAGTAACATAGACTAGCTAATTAACCCATTGATTTTTAAGATGTGTCCGTATGGCAGTTCACCATCTGTGTTACAGAATGAGTGTGAATTTCAGTGTCTAACACCCGTCTTACACACACAATTGCTGGAACACAAACCTTTTAATTAGCACCCCATTCATTAAATATGCACAGTGAATGCCATGGTAATGACGTTTATGCCCAGCGGCAACAGGGAGGTCTGTCTCTCACACACACACACACACACTCACACACACACACTCTTATTTCCAATAACGGTCCATTGACACGGTTTTAAAAATGCAATTCGAACAGTTGCGCAAATATTCTCAGTACTCCCTGTTTGACTGAGCTTTTAAATCAAAGCTTTCAGATCATTGAACGAGCCCCAGTCTACACATTTAGCAGCTGCCCTGCTGCAAAACCAAATACCTGCACGCCAGCTTTCACAAACAAAACTCCTTTTTCAGTAAAAACAATTATTCAAAGAGCACTGGGATCTGTGGGCACTGGCTTTTTGCTGGTTTTCTCTTATGTATTTGTTGAACTGCACTTCTAAGATTTCTAAAATAATCCTTGAACTCTGTATGCCCTCTATGGCCCCAGTTCTCATCTGGAGTTCAGATTATGCTGTGTTTTCTGAACAAGCTCTTGTATGTAGTGGTAAATACATTGTATTTAGTTACAGCTGCAAAATAACTGTGTGTGTGTGTCTGTGTGTGTGTGTGTGAAAATGTTGTATTATTATGTTAATTAAAATAAATAAGCACATAATTACATTTAAATATGTTAATAAGTAATTAAGTTATTCTATTATTCTATTATTATTATTATTATTATTATTCTATTATTCTATTATATTATTACGGTAGTTATTCTAAGTCGTTCTCTCTTTTTCTTTACTTTTCTGCATTTAGTTTTCTGATCTATAGGTAGTTTGTGTACTATATATGTAAATGCATATATAAAATAGAATGTTTTTTGTCTTTATTTAAATAGGAGTTCTTAATTTTATTACTTTTATTTATTTATTTAAATAGATGAATATTTAAGTAAATGAATATATTTAAATATTAATAAATTTAAATAGATTTTTTAGATATTTAAGTTATCCTATCACATTTAAAAAATATTGTTCTCTTTTGCTTTACTTTTCTGCATTTCATTTGTAATCAATAGGTAGTTGTTCTTATTCTAAATATTATATTAATTATTCATTCAATCGTGCATTTAAAATAAACAAAATTAATTAATATAGTTAAACATGTTAATACATTAAATCGATTTTTATTAAATATTTAATTTATTTTATTAAATTAAAAAGAAATTATAGTTATTTATTTTGTGAAAATTCAAAAACTAAAAAACTTTGTCCTCTTTTTGATTTCATTTCTGATCTGCAGGTAGCTTATACTAATCCTTCATCATTTGAAACTTGGCACTATGTACTGCAAATGTTGTTCTCTTTTATGATAAATTGCTTGCAGTGTTCTCCATTTGTAAGTTGCTTTGGATAAAAGTGTCTGCTACTTGAATAAATGCAAATGTAAGTTAGATAAATGTCCAATTATCAAATCTTGTCTCAATATCACCTTAGCAAACCAGAATTCAGCATACAGATAAAAAGGGTATCGATTACTGAAGCTCTTCACACCTTAAATTAATGCCACTTGCACGCTGGCTTAATAAATACCTTCTGTTCCCTTTCAGTCGGTCACTCTCGACGTCATGTCGGAGGACCGATGAATTGGGATCTCGCTTAGAGGGACCAATCTACTTCGAGTGTAAACTAAACGAGCCAATGCACATTGGCATGCGATTATTGCACTACAGCAGGGCAATTCATTTGAGCCTTTTTGCAGGCGGTTTAGCTGAAGTTCCTTTCAATGAAGACTTTGCTCCTGCTAGCATTGGCCTCCATCAAGAGGGTAGGGGACCTGCACGCATTTTCGGTCAACGATTCGTGCCTAGAGTTCGGGCCGGCTGATTCCCAGGTAACCCTGAGGCCCCAGCCCAGCTACGTGCTCAAGGTTCCCGCTACTCCCTTCAGGGATCAGGTGGGGAACCTCCAAACGCTGCCCTCAGAGGAGGCAGACCCAGCCCTAGTTTTGCTGTCCTGTCCGAGCCTTAAGGTGCTACGTAGACCGGATGCAAAGCTTCAGGCCCTCAGACCAGCTCTTTGTCTGTCACGGAGGCTGGCAGAAGGGAATGCCGTCTCGAAGCAGAGGATAGCCCACTGGATAGTGGATGCCATCACCCTGGCTTATCAGGCACAGGGTGTGCCCTGCCCATTCAGGTCCGGTAGAAGGCTGGGTTCCATATGTAAGACCTAAGTGGATCTCATATGTGTAAAGTCCACGGTATAGCCTTGAGCCCGTGTTTCCCCGGCAGACTTCTGCCATTCCAAGAGGGTTCAATCACCTCCATTCTTCCATATGCACCTAAGGGATGTCCATATGTGTATTGCTTCCGAAACCTCCTTCGGGAAGGTTCGAGCTTCCGTAACGTCCCTGTTCCAAGTAGAACGGGTGCGTTTCCCCAGTGTTATCCAGTCTTACTCAGTGGGTAGTGCCATAGTAGCAGTAGCTGGTCCTCTTGTGCAGGCCCTGGCCTACGCCAAAAAGTAGGGGCGTAGTTGGCTTCCACAGGACACTGGAAGGGGCGGTAGCTGTGGCCTTTTGGTAGGATCCCAATTCGTCGGTCCTCCGACGTGACGTCGAGAGTGACCGACTGAAAGGGAACGTCTCGGTTAGTTATGTAACCCTCGTTCCCTGAAGGAGGGATCGGTGACGTCACGTCCCGTCTCCACAGCTCCTGTACCATCGCTGAGCGGTGGGTCACCGGCTCGGCTCCTCAGCGAAAACCTGAATATGCACTTCATCTGCTGCCTACTTATACTCACGCTGTGATCAGCAGCAGTTGGATGCAATAATCGCATGCCATTGGCTCGTTTAGTTTACACTCGAAGTAGATTGGTCCCTCTAAGCGAGATCCCAATTCGTCGGTCCTCCGACGTGACGTCTCCGTTCCCTCCTTCAGGGAACCAGGGTTACATACGTAACCGAGACGTTTCTCTGAAATCTCATGCTTTGTGAAATAGTTTCCCCTGTAATTATAGTCGATCACATAGGCATTGCTGCTTATCTTGACGAAGGCTATATATAGAAGAGTGATTGATGGGGCCGTTTTTTTTATCTAAACCTTTCAGACTTTGTCAGGCCAATTTAGTAAGCCAATTTAGAGTGAATTGAAGGCTGAGAGAAACATTTTGCTCTCTCCTTAAATTTGCCTTTTTGAATCAAGCCTGCAGTCTGCATTTAAAGTGGAGAATGTTCTATAGCAGCCTCTTTGAAAAAGTCAATAAAACGCGAGATGCGGGTCTCGATCCAGACCAAAAGAGAGACACTAGGAGCAAGAGACTGTTTTGTCTAAATGGAACATCTCTGCTCTCTTCTCCAGAGTGCTGTGGGGTCACGTTTCTCCGTGGACCTCGTAATCCTTGTCCGTTAGGGAGCAAAAAGTGGGAAGGACATCACAGATAGTCAGCTTTCCTCTGTGCAGACTATAAAGAAGACAAATATACGTCCCCTCAGCCATGCCAGAACTCCAGCAGAGCTCCAATGTTAGATCCCTGTATAAAAACTCACTGGTTGGCTGTAAAGAAATATTAATATCTGTGCCATGGAGCTGCTGTGCTGTGCTCATGAGTGGGGGTTTGTGCAATAATGTTCTGGACAGATGTTGCACACTCATAGTGAGTTGCATTCACATTTTGTTTAGATTTCAGAGAGATTTTTTTTTTCTTTATGGGAAAAGAAGGCTTTTCTTTTGTTGTCAATGACAGGTTTAAGAAGCAGATAGTTCCCCACAGGTACAGTACATATCCTATGATCGTAGGAGTGTTGTCTGTATGGGCTTGTCAGAGCACTGCTGCATTGCATGGCTTGGTGGAAAAACAAACCCAGCACTAGACATGTTTGGCGTTATGTTCGAAAATATCTTATTTTTCATTGTGTATGAGTGTTTGTGTTGTTGATAATAAATTAGGTTTGGGGAACACTTTACCATGAGGTTTTATACATTAGCATTAGTTAATACAATAGCTAACATGAAATCATAATGAACAATTTTTTACTACATTTATTAATCTTCCTTAATGTTATTCTCTACATGTTCTATTACATTAAACATTTATTTAACATTTCGAGTTGTATAAATTTACATGAATGAACAATTAACCAAATTGTATTTATAAATTAACATTAACCTAGATTAATAAATGCTTTAAAAATATTATTGTTTTACATTTTGATACATAATGGATTAATTACACTGATGTTGTAGAAACAATTTTCACTCATAATTTGCCAATAAATTTCACAAACAATTACAAATAAACAGCACATAACATGTATAATTAAACATGGAATTTTGTATCAGAAAATCTGAAATAGTATTTTCTTGAAAATGGATAAATGTTAATTATGGAAGTTTTTTTTTTATGCTATTTTAAAGATTATTATTTTGTGTTTTTGGTATAACAGAATATGTTGACATGCTTTAATGTTCAAAAAACACATTATTGTAGGTCCTCTATGCCCCGCCTCTCTCAAACACGTTGTTTTCAACAAAGCCCCCTCCTTTGACAAGCGCAGTCTGCTCTGATTGGCCAGCTGACCCAGTGCATTGTGATTGGCCGAAAACCACAAGCACGCGTCGGAATCGTAACACCCCTTACCATAATCATGAGCGTCAGCTTTCAAAGTAAATATCAAGACAGTTAATAATGTTGTTAGTTTTACCATCAGTTCAAGCCCGAAAGGGCAACAGAGTCGCGTGACAGACACAGTGATGATGCAGTACACAAGCCGCGGTTAAGACAGCTGACGTGCTATGATTTCTGACAGGCAGTTCACTCTCCTGTGATGTGACCCTGTTCCCCTCACACACACGACGCGTTACTCTGTGCTGCGCAAAACTCTGCATTTGAACAGTTAATAGCAAATACTTAAACTAATAACAAAACATACTTACAGTCGCTGATTCAGAAGCACCAGATTGTCATAGCAAAGTCGGAATTTACCCTTTTTTGGTGCATGGCTGCATCAACACTACTGCTGTTCCTGAAACCACGCCTTTTTTCTTTGCGTGCACATTTGGGTGGCATTATGCTAATATTTCCACATAGTGACGTAGACATGTGGGGGCTTAGAACGAGGTGTTTTAGGAGGGCGTGGTTGACTCTTAACTTTTATAAAGAATATCTCTTCGGATTTGAGACTTTAGTCTTTGCAACTTTACAGATCTTCTTTATGCACCAAGAGCTTGTAACGCTCCAAAGAGAAAGGAAAACTTGAAATCGCATCATATGACCCCTTTAACATTGCTAAGTGCCAACATTTGGTAACAATACACACTTTATGTAAAGTGGTTTTGTCTCATTTTACAGTAGTTACAAGTTTGTGTTGGACTCCTCCCTGTGTAATTTTGGTTAGAAAGCAACTGCATCTAAAGACCTCAGCATTTACACAGCTGCGGTTTGTCAGATGTTCCTTCCTGTACTTAAAGAATCTTTGCAAAGAGCAAACATATTAATGTCTGTTAAACGAAACAGTCCTTGACAGTTCAAGAAAACAAGTTAGGCAAGAGCAACAACTAAGGCAAGAGTTCCTCCAGTTTTGACTATGTAAAGTGGTTTTGTCTCATTTTACAGTAGTTACAAGTTTGTGTTGGACTCCTCCCTGTGTAATTTTGGTTAGAAAGCAACTCTGCATCTAAAGACCTCAGCATTTACACAGCTGCGGTTTGTCAGATGTTCCTTCCTGTACTTAAAGAATCTTTGCAAAGAGCAAACATATTAATGTCTGTTAAACGAAACAGTCCTTGACAGTTCAAGAAAACAAGTTAGGCAAGAGCAACAACTAAGGCAAGAGTTCCTCCAGTTTTGACAGCTGTGACCTTGAAGGCTTTAAACTGCGTCCATGCTGAGGTTGATTTTTGGAAAGTGCCCGTGTTGTTTTACATCTTCATGCTATTTTTATACTGCATTCATTACTAAAGTGGCTCTTTCACACATTTGACTCTTGAATGAAATATTTTTGTAAGAAGATTTTTTTTTTGTCATGAAATGAAACACCTTTAACATACAATATAACCGAGTGTTCAGTATATCCTGAAAAGAATGCAAAGATAAACAGAATATAAATGCCCACCATTAGCTGACATGAGTAGACTTTAGGGGGTTAGGAGCCCTAAAATAATTTATATATATATTGTCACTGGATGAAACTGCTTCTCAGAAACACTGGATAACCACATTGAGTGTCTCCACATTCACTTACAAGTTCCACTCTTGCTGAAGTTAGGGCTATCCTATAGAGACATGCAAGATTTATGGAGGAACATTGTGGTAACTGATGCTGTGGATCTTTAGGGAATTCTGGCTTCCTTTTGTATGCTCGAGACGCGCTTCTTCAGAAGAAAAACAACCCTATAGTTAGAGGAAGCTTTGTTGTTCAGCAGCGCTGTTAAACTGATTATTGAAATAAAAGAACTTTATTGAGGAAATGTTGTAGATTATATATAATACATTTACTAGGTTTGTAAATTATTCTGTATTCATTTTTGCTTGCAAAGTACAAAGGACAAGAAAGTGTCTATCTATCTATCTATCTATCTATCTATCTATCTATCTATCTATCTATCTATCTATCTATCTGTCTGTCTGTCTGTCTGTCTGTCTGTCTATTCAATATAATTTATTTATATAATTTTTCTTTTTATATATGTATTTGTATATGCTTTATTGTGTATTGTTTCTACATGTTATTATATTATGTTTTTTTATTTATATATTTAATAATATTTTTTTATGTATGCATGATTATTAGTGATCTTTACAGAGTTACAAGATACATATAGTCCATTCATCTCATGTGTTAATGTGAAACCTGTATTCCAGATCTTGAGCAGTAATGACCAGTAGCGAAAGCAATGACCAGTATCATGACTTAACAAATGATAGCATTACTGGAACAGCTAACCCAGCAGCTATCCCATTACACAGAGGTAGGTAGGCAAAAAGATGCTAGACAAGCCAAGATTGAGGCTTTGATGTCAAGGCCAGAGGTTAATATGAAAGGCGCCACAGCGAGAACATTTGATATGCATACCATACACCCACACAGAAACAAACACAAATGCACTCCGGTGCACTCAAACTAAAGGAAAATATAAAAAAAGACAGTTTTGTGTATGTATCAGTTGTGATGTTTGCTAACATGTGCCCTCTCTTGTTCTGCAGAAATCGAGCCTTGGATCCACCGATTCAGAGCTGAGGGCACCGTTGATTATTCACAGCTGACCTTTGACCCCGGCCAGAACGAACTAATCGTGGGCGCAAGGTAATGGGCACTTCTTCCATCACTGCATGAAATTTAGAGGCTCTATCAGTGTGTCTGCTAAGCCTTACATTTATATATATATATATATATTTTTTTTTTTTTCAGCAACACCAAATTGACACCCACTGCGAAAATGTCACAATTGCCAAGTTTCCCATGATTAGCCCAATAGTGACACATAATCCGAGTCCTCATAAAACCACACAGTGAAACTGTAGGACTTTTGTACAGCGTAGACCCTCCTCACCGACAGATACTTTGATCAAATCGCACCATGAATGTGAGAATAGGATTGAATTTCCTGTGTCCAGCTCTAATTAATGAGTATGATGATTTCCACATAGACTTTCGCACTGTCCTGCCATGCATCTTTAGGCAAATTAATCTCATATTCCTGATCTGTCAGCAGCCTGGATGATCTCCAAGCAATTATTTTGTGACAACCGCAGAAATGGTTTGATATGAGGCACTGTAACAGTTCATTCACCCACAGGGCCGGGAGCGGTAGAATAATTACTTTTTCTCAGAGAAGCAGGGATTACCATTCACTTCACTAGTGATTCACTGTATCATGAGCAGATTGTTTTTTTTTTACTTGAAAGTAACGAGATGGAAAGTGTTAGTTAGCTCTCAGAACCTGCTCTAAAGTGCAACACATCATTATCAAGTCTGACTTGGCTAAAGAGCTGGATGAACTGCAGTTGGGATTCTTTGTTCTCTCCAAACATCAAAAATGTCTTGCTGGTGTTACAAAGAAGTGCATATCTGTGGTAATGACTCAATCGAAAAGACTCTTTTGACCTGTTATACAGTAGGAAACACTTGAGTTTTTTTTCCAGACATTGTGTTCTGATTGTTTTCCTATAATGAGAAAGCTCAGTCACTCAGATCCAGCTAATGATTCATTCTGTCAATAGATGTGTTGTACTTTCGGGTTTGGGTTTTGGAGACAGCAAATGTATGTATGTATGTATATATGTGTGTGTGTATATGTGTGTGTGTGTGTGTGTGTGTGTGTGCATGTTTATGTGGTTTATGAGGACACAAATTTGTATAATAACAAGGGTATGACATAGATATTACAACGAGAAGGTGATTTATGAGGACATTTTCAGTGTCCCTGTAATTCAAAAGGCTTATAAATAATTCAGAATTCGTTTTTTTGAAAATCTAAAAATGCAGAAAGTTTCCTGTGAGGGGTAGGTTTAGGGGTAGGGTTGGTGTAGGGCAATAGAATATACGGTCTGTACAGTAGAACCATTACGCCTATGGAGAGTCCCCATAAACCATAAAAACAAACCTGTGTGTGTGTGTGTGTGTGTGTTTCATTTAATTTTTATTTAAGACGTTTTGAAAATTCAGAATTTAACATTTCTTTATTGAAATTATTTAGCAGGTCTGTATTTCTTAAATAATTATGGGTTAAGAATAATGTCATTGTCATAAGAAACACTGCCATTCTGCCTGTTTTAAAACTAAAACGTTTTACACTGTATAAAACTGATTTTAATTTTTTAAATTTATTTATTGGCTAATATATTGTTATCTGCCTCAGAAATACATTAAAATTGGTTATCATATCAGGGTGTATTTTCATTTATTTATTTATTTTTACTTAATTTTATTTCAGCTAATATATTGGTTATCTGCTTTAAATATACAGTGGGTACGGAAAGTATTCAGACCCCCTTAAATTTTTCACTCTTTGTTATATTGCAGCCATTTGCTAAAATCATTTAAGTTAAATTTTTTTCCTCATTAATGTACACAACAGTCATTTCTATCATTTGTTTCGATTGGGGCGGTGAAAATAACTATAAACAACACTGTTTATGCAGGCCAGCTATCTTTCTGTGGTTATTGTAAATCACTGTGGATAGGATGAGTCAGGGGCTGTGGATCAATGTTGTTCAAACTGAGCTGTGAAGAGAAAAACTAAAGTCTTGTCTTGGTGGAACTCCATGATGCTTTCGCCTCGACTGGTTATCCCTGGAGCAGATGGGTTTGCAGTTCCCAAGGCCGCACAAATGCACCCACAGTCTGGCCTAATGGACTGTGTGAAGGTTCTCCAGCTGAGCTGCTGCTTCATCAAGGTCACTGAACAGCAGGGTTCTCATGAAGATACTCAGCAGTTCAAGGAACATTCTGCCAATTACCAACACCAGACTGAGCAGACCTGTTAAAGAACAGGCACTTAGAATGTGAAATATTGAGTCATCATGCCTCTACTGAAACATACAAAAACTGTATATAAAAAAAACCCATTGTTATACCTTTTATACAAATTAATGTGTATAGAGAGAGAGAGAGATGTTTTTTTAATATATATATATATATATATTAAAGCAATAAGCCCCAAGATGCCGTGGTTTACAGTGAATTTATAACGGCTAATGGGCGTTGTTAGGCACAAACGCGAAGCGGTGTATTTCACTTTAGTATTTTGGTGTTGCAAGCTATTAAAATGACCTACATAAATATGCAAACTATCTTTAAAAGTGAACTTGACATTGCTTGATGTTTGTGTTCTTATAAATATTGTGTTGACATTATGCTTTCTATCAGCCAATCAGATTGTAGAGTTAAAGTTAAGAGTTTCCATCTTATTTTATAGGTATCTTTGGTTATGGCTACATTTGGGCCTTTCATTTTTGAATAGGAATATTTTTCCAGAACCAAAGAATAATGATTCAAAGGATGTTGTCGCACTTGGCTAGATCACATTGTGCCTGACGCCCCACAGAACTGCACTCAAATGCAACTACAAATGGAATAGTCATTAATAACCTAGAACGAGCACAGTATACGTTCAGAATACCTTGATATTGATAGTGTAGCTGTATGGTCATTACAGAAATAATGGTCCAGTAGTCTGTGCAAAGGAACCATTGATAGTGAGAACCTCAAAAGTCTTTAAAGGAAATGCAGTGAAACACAATCAATAGACATGTCAATTCAGTAAGTGGACCTTAATCACAGCAACCTGATTTATTATGTACTCGCTTATACAATAATACAGGCTCCACTTTCCTTTTACATACCATATTGTTTTAGCAAATGTGTTTGTACTTCCGACATTCACAGATGGATGTAAAATCATGTCGGGACGGATATGCGATTTGTAGTTCCACATATAAATTACATTTGAGATTAGAGTTGGCAGAACACTATATTGCTACACTATATTATACTTGGTCCAAGATGTTTGGAGAAGCAATTTGAGTTGTTTTTTGTTTCCCAGAATTAAAATACATGCAGCATTTTCAGGCCTCTGCTGCTCCAAACAAGCATCTTATCCTTAGGCAAGGTCCAGCATTGGCTCATTAAAGTGACAGTAGGCTGCACACTTTGCATAAGAGGTTTTTGGCTCTAACACACTTTTAGACTTCATCCAGGTGTAGATCATATGAAAAACTGAACTTGAACTGTTACAATAGGTTGTATTAAACCTGGATGTGTATTGGGAGCATATTAATGTGATTTATTCAGCAATTAATTTGGCAATTTAGTTCCCAATCCTCTGTTTTATTTATAGTCTTGTTTATCTCTGAAAAAGCTCAAAACATTCCTCTCACAACATTGGCCAATTGCTATTGCGCATGGATTCACTTGAAATGTTGCAACCCATAAAAATCTCCATTTATAACCGCAATGCCTTCCCACTCTCTGAGGCAACTTGTGTTCTGATTTGGGTGGAAAATCATATCTTTTTTGTCTTTTCTTTTTCAGAAATCATCTCTTCAGGCTACATTTAGAGGATCTTTCATTGATCCAGGTGGGTGAAAAAGTCTCTGTCTGTCTTTTTCTGTCTTTCTTCTTTCTGGAATTGCTCAGACAGCTCAAATACCCAGGATGAGACTAACAGGTGTTGCTGCCGCCACGTGTGAATGCCAATTACAGTGGCTTCATAAGCTTAGAGAGAAAGACTCAATTTAAAAGTTGTCAGTTTGTCACAATGCTGACGTGACTGGCATTCGTGCCCCCTGGGCTGGTGCTCTCTGTTAAATCTGTATGTAAACTTTCCCTGGACTCCATTTTTGGATTTGTGGGGTTTGAAACCTATTAACAGCTCTCATTTGTATGGCCTGATGTCTGTTTGTGCTAAATTTAATGTTTAAATGCTGGCAAACAAACATGTTTTTTGAGTCTCTGATACTGAATTGGGAATTAAAAATGATGTTCACTAATAAATATGATGAGGCTGATTAGGATTAGCGAGTCTTAAGGGCCGTTCATACTCACTCTGATTAATCACTGAGAATTGTTGTCAATGTGCTTTATGAGGTGGCAGATCGCCAGGGGTGTGGACTCGAGTCACACGACTCGAGACTTGACTCGGACTCGAGTCCCAAAGTTGATGACTTGCGACTCGACTCGACATAATTAAAGAAGACTTGAGACTCGACTTAGACTTTGACAGCAAGGACTCGAGGCTTGACTTGGACTTGAGCCCTGTGACTCGGAAAGACTTTATGATCAGATCAAAGTCGTTATAGATGCGTCCCTGCAGTGTGCTTGCACTTGACTGGCAATAAACCAGAGACTGCGTTCAGGGAGCGCTGGATAGGCTAGTATAAATGAATGGAGTAATAGCATAACTTACGACAAAAGAACAGAGATAAAAAAAAAATATATAAAAAAATTACTTGATTCGTCTAGTAGTGATCTCCGCTTGTGAAAAGCGCTGCCCTGTCCGTTTGATCGCCGCCCAGCAGACACACGGAGCGGGCATGAGAAACGAGATGCGCGGCCGTGATCACTTCACTGGTGCTCGCCTCATCATCACTGTAACCGCTGCTGTTAAATATTCCTCACTTCTTTTGTTTGTCCGACACAGAGGTGCACCATGAGTGAAGGATCCACATCCCGCCACGACCATCGCACTCTGCCAACTCGATGTGCTTTCATTTAAATTTTTATTTGTAATAAACACCTCTCTGAGACCTGTTTTTGTCAGATCTCCACAGTTTTTAAACCTCCATTAACCCTTAAATGCATGAATGTTTTGCCAATCATTATTACATATTCTGGTCTTTAGCGACCAGGACCTATATATACAGCACGGATGGATCTTTAACTGCTGCAATAGCAAAAAACTCTCTTGATATTTTAAGAACAATTACAGAAGAATAAAATAAAGCATATTTCGTTACCTTTTGAAACTTAAAAGGGTTCAATTTGAGCAGATGATTTTACCATCGCTGTCATCGTCAGAGCGTACTTCCACAGTAGGCCTAAATTCAGCACCTGGCTCATATTCACGATCTCAACCATATTCTCAAAACTATAGTTTTCAATGACTTCATATTAAATATTTTGATCACTGGCAGCTTATTCACCACATCCAGCATCAAATGACAGTGACATTTATATTTCATTGCATAGTATAGTAATTGCTCTGCAGTAAAGCCATTCAAACCACTTAAATTTTTGCTGATGATATTTGTTTGTTTTATGCCTGCCGTAAATATGAGTGAAACGTCACGTCATTATTGTGTATCAAACAGTGCCACCTTGAGGAAAAAAGATGCATTGCACATATTGAGTCATCAGATATGTAAATGTAGTTGTGCAGGAAAAAATACTTACACATTTACATACTTTTTACAAAAAATTAATCAGAAAACTGGCATTTTACATTTTACTATTTTTTTCTTGTTATATTGTTTATAATTAATAGATTGAGGAATACTAAGAAAGTTTATGTCTAACTTTAAAAAATTAAGGAGGGAGAGGGTAGAGAATAATGTCCCGGGTCGCTAAAGACCCGAGGTATGCATTTAAGGGTTAAGTTTAAAGTTAATCCATAATTGAGATTTAAATCTGAGTTTAAAGTTATGGTGCAACAGGATTAAAGTTAATCTTAAATTTAATTTAAATCCGATCAAAATGATGGGTTAAAAATGTAAACCTGCTTATTATTAAAGGTTTGAAGTTTGGTGCAACAGAATTATTAGATAAATCTTGATTTAATCTAGATTTAAAATGAATCATTGCAAACCATTCAGCTATAATTTGAAGAAGAAAAATGCACATTAGGCCTAATGTCTGAAGTGAGCAAGCGGCAATAGGTCTAATGATAATTTAAAATATAATTTGAAGAAGTGTATATATATAACTATAAAATATAGGCTACTCAATTTTTCTCCCTCTTGCAGGTACTCATGTCACTTCCGTTTCTTTCAGGATAAATGAATGAATTCACGTGTTGTAAATCAGTCTGTAGGCCAATAGCGCACACAGCCCCTAAATTTAGCGATCAACTATGCATATTATAAACTTAACATTTGACATACAACATTTTTTTCTATTAAATTATTTTGTCTTTGTTACTCTTAGTTATAAAGGATGGTAGCACAGCATTTTTGAATGATTGTCTTCATGAGTTTGTCTGCATCCATATTGCATGTTTCCTCTCACTTGCAAAGTATGCTTGCAGTTATTTCTTCTAGTTCTTTCAAAGCAGTTCTTTCTGCGTTTCCGCTCACATGTTTTTAAATCCGTTTCATTGAGGTTCCAAATAATGTCTCATTGGCTTGGATATAACACCTAGAAGCATATAGCTATTCTTATGCACACATGCAAAGTATGTTGCAGCTGTTATTTCTATGAAATTGTGTTGTCTTTGCTATTCTGTTACTAATAAAATGGTTTACTGCTTATCCTATTTTGGCACAATCCCTAAATTGAACTTGAGTAGTTTTACTAAGGGCACCCATCTCACATGAAATTGAACTATGCCAAACATATTCTACCTGCCTTCCTGATATAAATGACTATGAATTTGATATGGTAATTAATACTGAGACACTAATTTGGGCAAAAAGCACTAATGACTTGTTTAAGACTTGAATCTTAAAGCCGAGGACTTGCAACTTGACTTGGACTTGCCTTTCTTGACTCGGGGCTTGACTTGACTTGGGACTTGTCTGTCTTGACTCGGGACTTGACTTGGGACTTGTCTGTCTTGACTCGGGACTTGACTTGGACTTGCCTGTCTTGACTCGGGACCTGACTTGGGAATTGTTGTCTTGACTCGGGACTTGACTTGGGACTTGTCTGTCTTGACTCGGGACTTGACTTGGACTTGCCTGTCTCGGGGCTTGACTTGACTTGGGACTTGTCTGTCTTGACTCGGGACTTGACTCGAGACTTGAATGCAAAGACTCAAGACTTACTTGTGACTTGCAAAACAATGACTCTGCAGATCGCTCTTAAAGATGGAAAATAAGCCTTATTAAAAATATTATTATTTCTTAGATAAAGAGTAAATAAAACTATGAAGCAAGGTCTTATTTTATTTATTTATTTATTTTTAGCATTTTGTCCACTAAACCAAAGTCATGTCTTGCAACCAACATGAAGGGGGAAAAAAGAACAAAAAATTAAATGTCTTAAAATATATTTTAATATATCAGTAATGTTCATGTTTTATATATTTTGCTCCAGCATCCCTGGAAACAAACATAGGAGAATCATTTAGAGAATGAATAGATGGATATTTTATATAGTAATATTATTTTATATTTTTGAACTTTTTATAACAAAGCAGTGTTAAGCCAGGTTGTAAAATATTGCTTAATGAAATATGTAGCAAATTATTTAATAATTAATAATACATTATTTAAAAAAAATTATGTTGAAAAATGTGTTTAAAACATTTTTGGAAATAATTCAGATGTTTACGCTCACATGTTATAAAAATGTTATACATTTTTACTTTACAACTCATGACATTATTTACCTTTTGATTAAAACTTTTCTTGTATTACATTTACAAAACCATATAAAACCAACATGAATACTAAGCGTACATTTCATACAACTTGGCGCGAGTTTTAAACTAGATTTTTAAAGATTTTAAAAATGAATAACTACTGATTTTGTAGCAGTGAATCACTGTCAGTGTGAGCATCACTTTAGACTCTCTCCAGATGTTATACTTCTATAAAGGCCAGGACTATCAAATCCTATTAATGAGCCTAGTTTAAAAGCCAAATGGACCTGAATGAAGACCTGCATATGTCCCAAATTAGACCTTATTCCCTTAACAAGTTTCAAACATAATTACCCAAGTGTAACCGCTGTCCTGTAATAGCTGCAGCAGACAAGTTACTTTCCTTCTCCTATTGCATTGAACATCTTATAACCCTATAAATAACTATCCAAATATTGAGATGTTTAAAACATTTATTTGAAGTCTTTTCCAGTGTGAAAAAGTGGACTCTTTTGAGGCCTTTAAAAGAGCCATACACTGGCTGTTTAACAACTTTAACTTCATGGGGTCTCCTCAGAAAGACTGACCTCCTGGGGAAAAGAGCAAACAGACCAGACCCAACTTTTGAGATGCCTTTTGTTCTGACCTGCTCACAGGGAACTGGCATCACAAAGATGAGCCCTGCCATTGCTCACCAGCCAATCCTTTCCACCGCAATAGAATTCCTTCACTTGCCTCACAGCACGGAGTCTTGTGTGTACTTTTACATTTTGGTCTTTTTATGCCCTTTGTCACTGCTAAGGCTGACTTTGCTGAAGGTTTCTCTGAAAAGAGAAATTCTCTGTAGAGATGTTTTGAGGAGTGCTTCCCAATTTAGCTTGACCCAAGGCCCAATTCCATTGCGGTCTATGAGTACTTGTAGGTTGTTTGTGTTTATAAGTATTCACGACTTTGATCTGGGGTAAAAATTACAGTATTGCATAAATGTTGTCCCCTTTCGAGTTTTTTCGTGAGGTTTTGGTTGAATATGGTTTATTAAGAAGCTCATTTTCAGAGTTTTTCTTCTCCCCTTATACAACAGCTTTCAGAAAAAGCGGTGAGATAGGTGAGGGGATAATATAAATGATTCTGGCAATATGGTGCAGTGAGCGAGAAGTCCTGAGACCTGAGAAGGAAATGACCTAGAAAGTGCTGCTTTTATCCTTCATTGATCTCACAGAATAGAGCTTTCTGTAGCAATGATGCATCAGCAATGGGAAAAATAAACCCGCAGAGTGACCCATCATGTGTCTGCAACACCTCCGCTAGTGTTTAAGAGCACAGGTTTGTGAAGCATTAAAAGCTTTTTAATGGCAGGATAAATGTGGCAGCACTATAGTAGATGTATAGTATGTAATCATTATATGGACATGGGCAGGGCACATTATATTTCATGGGTCATTGTACAAAATTAGTGTAATTTTTGTCTTCTACTATATATGCAATTGTGTAAAAATAACTAAAAAAATTAAAATAGCTGATGCCAACTAAAAATGTCTTTATTATGCACCTTTCTATCCCATCATATTATTAGATTAGATTAGATTTTTTGGGGGGTGGGTGTGTGAGGGGGATAAATGTTACATCTATTGATCCAGAATGAAGTTTGGTATCATAATTTACCATGACTTCAGTTTCCTGCAGGTCCCTTCACAATAATGAAAAGCAGATTCAGATCTGCATAGTTTGTTGAAAGAGACCCCTTTGGAAGGTGGGGCAGGTCAGAAATACTTTAATGAAAAGTGAATGTCTCAGAGTAGTTTAATTTTCTTAGAAATCGTCATAATAGAAAAAAGAAAGAGGTCATGAAGTAATAGACACAACGAAATAAAGGAGTGGTTGAAACTGTCAGTGCAAAGTCACATGCTCATATGTTGAGATAGTGAGTTTGCAAACTGGCTGACAGGTCCAGATGATGTCTCCTAATGCTTGTCCTCTGTGTAACGTTGTTGTACTGTCAGGAAAGTGTGCTGCTCGCATTCTGCCATGCCAAACCATGTATGCAGCAGCCCATGCTTGCTTTCCGTAAAAAATAACAGTGGTTGTGAATGTTGATGCTTAGTCTAAATAACAAATATTTTATCGGTAGTAGTTTATGTTTATGCTGGGATGTTGTGGAGCTTAGGAGATGTTACAGAACCATTTCATGTAAATTTCTTCAATGTACTTAAAACAATCTATATAGATTATTTTTATGCGGGCTTTTGCGGGCGGGAGTGGGACAAAACATGAATGTCGCGGGCGGGAGCGGGACCAGATAAGATATATTTTTGCGGGAGCGGGCGGGCAGGTCTCTAGCTTTTGCCATGGGATAAAAATAAAAAAGATAATTGCGACTACAATTCTGACATTTTTCTTGCAATCCTTGCAATTCTGAATTTTTATTTTTCAAAACTGCAAGAATTTCAATAACTGACCCTTCGCAAAGACCCACCACCCACCCTTAGTTACTGTTGCTATGTCCAACAAGCCATGTCACTCTCATGCCACACATCATGTTCTGAAGCAGTGAAAAATACAGCGCGGAGCAAAGAGGAAACTGACAACGCACCGACACACAAGACAGAGCAGGTTACTTTTGGTATGAAACAAAGTCTCAGCTTTCAAATTGTGTCATTTTTTAAGAAATTCAAACAATAAATGCCGTTTTGTGGCTCTTTAATGTGTCGTGACAGATTGCTGTAGCTCCTCAGTTCAAGAGGCACGCAAACCAATCATCTCTTTCTCTTTACTAGTTGAAAACATGAATAAACATTAGAAGGTATCTTGTTTCAACTGTGGAAAGACGTCAGTACACACCATTTTTCAAGTTCAATTCCACCGACATTAATCTACTCTCCTCTCTGGTTTGTTTGTCAGACAAAAATGGCAGATTCAGCGTTATGATCGCCTGTCAATTATTCTGTGGGAGAGAAAAACAGAATTGCGAGATGTAAACTATGGAGAATGTGGACAGGAAGCAGAATAAATTATTTTGTTTGCACAATTTGCTTAAAACGAGAGCACCAATTATTATTTTGTGCTCACAATTTACTAAAACGAGTCAACACATTATTAAATCGAGCGCACCATTTACTTAAAACGAGGAAATTAATTAGTAAATTGTGTGCACGATTTCCTTTTTTTTTCTTGCATGTCATGGGCGGAGCTCTGTAGTAAACTCAAAATTCAGAGAAAAAAGTCAGAATTACGAGATATAAACACAGAATTGTGAGATCTAAACTTGGAATTGCGAGTTTATATCTCAGAATTCTGAGTTTATATGTTACAATTTTGAGTGTACACTCTTAAGAATAAAGGTGCTTCAAAAGGTTCTTCAAGCGATGCCATAGAAGAACCATTTTTGGTTCCACAAAAAACCATTCAGTCAAAGGTTCTTTTGAAGAACCATCTCTTTCTTACCTTTTTATAATCTGAAGAACCTTCTTTCGCCACGAAGAACCTTTTGCGAAACAGAAAGGTTCTTCAGATGTTAAAGGTTCTTTATGGAACCATTTAGACAAAAAGGTTCTTCAATGGCATCTTGAAGCACCTTTATTTTTAAGAGTGTAGTCTATAAAAAAGACCAGAATTGTACAATAAAACTCAGTTTTACCTTTTTCATTTATTTATTTGATTTTTTTTATTCTAGGCTGGAAACAGGCCTCCATAGGGTCTTGAATCATGTAAACATTATATTGGAATTTTTGTAGTGACCTTTTAATGGGAAGGAAATATTGACACTTTCCTCTTGTGAATATAGTTTCTTATATGTAACCCTGGACCACAAAACCAGTCATAATGGTCAATTTTTCGAAATTGAGATTTATACATCATCTGAAAGCTGAATAAATAAGTTTTCCATTGATAAATTGATTTGTATGGTTTGTTAGGATAGGACAATATTTGGCCGAGATACAACTATTTGAATATTTGGAATCTGAGGGTGCAAAAAAATCAAAATATTGAGAAAATTGCCTTTAAAGCTGTACAAATGAAGTTCTTAGCAATGCATATTACTAATCAAAAATTCAGTTTTAATATATTTACAGTAGGACATTTACAAAATATCTTCATGGAACATGATCTTTACTTAATATCCTAATGATTTTTGGGATAAAAGAAAAATCTATAATTTTGACCCATACAATGTATTTTTGTCTATTGCTACAAATATACCCCAGCGACTTAAGACTGGTTTTGTGGTCCAGGGTCACATATGGAGTCAACAGGATTCTGAAGCCCAGATGGACTGAACAATACATGTCTTCTCTCACTGGTCACCTTGTCATTGACAGAGGTACATGAGGAAGAGCAGCACTATTGTTCAGTCTTTATGGTCCCAGTCTACACAGAGTCCACCTTGCTCAGCCGATTTTCCTCTGTCAAGTCTGCTCTCCCTTGAGCATTTTGCATATTGTACAGTAGCAGTACTCCTAGAGCCACTGATTAATTGCCTGAATAAATGCATTGTAGTCACTTCATTGTATTTCAAGCTTGACAAATGAATGCCGGAGCCTGTTTCCCTAGTATGCCTCTATTCAGCCGTTTGGCGAGAGTAAATTTAAATCAGTGGTTAATATGCAACAGAGCAATTGGCATCTTTATTCATGATGCATATGTATAAGTTTAATGCTGTGTCATTAAATAATTCAATATTTAACTCTAAGTGAACTGGATGAAATCTGGCTGCTCAGAATAGTCTGGTTTTCTTTTGGCAGGCTCAAAGGAAATGAGCGGAGGCACTGTGAGGTGGCTTCTTATCCGAGTGGCTTGTTGACCAATCGTCTCAGTTTAAACCTGTATGCCCTCTGCACCACAGCTATAGCCCGCTGTGTCAATTCAGCACACATGCACTCATAATGCTGTGCCGCTCACTTACTCTCGATTGAATGCAGCAGAAAAGCTTCTCAGCTCATGGCAGCTGTCTCGTTTCAAACGTACCAGCCCGGAACTGCCATTTACATTCACTCCCGCAGAAAATATGGTAATCATTGTGATTTAAACCGGTGTTTAGCCGTTTGCTCTAAGGGGATATGCCAACGAGCGCAATTCAACTCTCCTCTGTACTTACACACATGCACCAGTGCGTTTGGTTCATCAAAAATAGAGCCATTACTGTGATCAATGATTTTATCATGTCAGCTGGTTGCGTGGTGATTTTCTTCAGCCGTGACTTTTGTTCTGTCTATCTTGTTTATGTTTTATTCAGTGGCACCAGAATTGGGAGTGACGTTGTGAACTCATGAATATTAATTAGCACATATTGATATTGCTAGGTAATATTTTTAAAGGTAATAGACCATTTAAGTCACATTATTTGATTAATATTCACAAATTAAACCCTCACTTTGGTACTATTCATTAACTGATATTCTATGCAAATGTGCGTGAATTGCATGTCATTGTAGAACGCTGTTTTGTGAATATCAAGCCAGTTTTATGTTTACTCTGATATTTTAACCTTTATATATTATTTATTGAAATGTCAGCCATTTAAAAATCAAGGCACAATTTTGAATTAGAATTAATAAAATAAAACATGAAAATAATGAAAACATTTTATGAAAATAAATAAAACATCAAGTGACCCAAATAAATAAATAAATGTTTGAAATTTTATCAGATATTTAGGTCAGATCTTTTTATTGCCTTTCAAACATTATTTAATTCTGAGATGTCAAAACTGAAATGTAAACCATTTAAATGAAGATGCATTAATATGATAAATTGAATCTAAAAAATAAATAAAAATAAACAAAACTTAAAAATCATTTGGGTTGTTAATTGACTGAAATTTCTCAAACATCATAATAATAAAAATAAAATACATACATATAATTTTTTTTTTAAAGAAAATTCATTAATCTTTTCTTGACATAAATGTGATTTTGGACTTTACAGTGGGTTTTTAGAATAGCGTTCTTTGAGTAAAATAGCATCTGTGATTAACTTTACTTGAAAAACATGTGCAGAGAATTACATTAATTACACACTTTCATACCTCAAACATGAATTTCTAAAACAGTTGTGTGCTTTTCTAACAAGTTGCCACATAAGGGACCTGCTAGTAAGTACACAACTGATTCAAACACACAAATCAGGCAACCAACTGGACCTTATTTACACACGACACTGCTCCATTGATCATGTACTAGTTACTCCACTGCACACCTCGGATCACTTCCTCCTCACTCTTAACCTCAACATGGTTCCTGACACAACACATACCCCTCCACATGTCATTTTTCGACGTAACTTATACTTTCTGCTCCACTCTTTCATCTTGTTTAGACACTGTCTGCCCCTTGGCTGTCTGATGTTCTCCGTGAGCATCGTTCTAAGCTCAGGGCTGCTGAAAGGGTGTGGCGCAAATCAAAAAATACTACTGACCTTAATGTGTATCAGTCACTCCTCTCTTCCTTCTCTGCTAATGTCTCCACTGCTAAAAGGACATACTATCATAACAAAATTAACAATTTGTCTAACTCTCGCATGCTCTTTAAAAAATTTTCCTCTCTACTTTGTCCACCTCCTCCCCCTCCTTCATCAATTCTAACAGCTGACGACTTTGCCACGTTCTTCATTAATAAAATTAAAACCATCAGTGCACAATTTTCCACACCACAATCTGTCAAGCACATCTTACCAGCAAACATACACTCGTGCACATCCTTCTCTTCACTCTCTGAGGCAGAAGTTTCCAAACTCCTTTCTAATCATCCTACTACTTGTCCGCTTGATCCTATTCCATCTCATCTCCTTCAAGCCATTTCTCCTGCAGTTGTACTGGATCTGTCCACTGATTTTGACATGGTTAACCACCAGATCCTCCTGTCAACCTTATTGGCAAAGGGCATCTCAGGAACCACACTCCAGTGGTTTGAGTCTTATCTCTCAGATAGGTCCTTCAAGATATCTTGGAGAGGTGAGGTGTCAAAGTCACAACATCAAACTCATCAGGGCTCAGTACTTGGACCACTTCTCTTCTCTGTCTTCATGACATCACTAGTGTGACGAGAGGGGCGAGGCCGAGAGCCGTGGGAACGGAGCGAGGCCGGTGGAGTAAATGCTAATGCACGACACCTGTGCCACTCACCGGTCTCGAGTCCCACGGAGGAGCTCCGGAAGGATAAAAGGAGGAGTGACGACAGTGTTGGACGAGAGAGGATCAGGCCTGGACTTTATTTTGTGTTTTGGTTCTGTTTGTGCGCGACAGCCGTCCGCGAGGGGCTATCGCGCTATTTTGTGTTTATTTTATTATTAAAGTTTTCTTTGAACGTTCGCCGGTTCCCGCCTCCTTCTTCCCGTGACTACGAACGTTGTTACAACTAGGTTCTGTCATTCAGAAACATGGCTTTTCATATCACTGCTATGCTGATGACACTCAACTCTACCTCTCATTCCATCCTGCTGATCCGACGATAGCTGCACGCATCTCAGTTTGTCTAACAGACATTTCTTGCTGGATGAAGAACCATCACCTTCAACTCAACCTTGCCAAGACAGAACTGCTTGTGGTTCCATCAAACTCATCGTTTCATCACAATTTCACCATCCAGTTGGGCACATCAACTATAACTGCTTCAAAAACAGCCAGAAACCTTGGAGGTATGATTGATGATCAGCTGACTTTCTCAGACCACATTGCTAAAACTGCCCGGTCCTGCAGATTTGCTTTATTCAACATCAAGAAGATCAGGCCCTTTCTTTCAGAACATGCTTCACAACTCCTTGTTCAAGCTCTTGTTCTGTCCAGGCTGGACTATTGCAATGCTCTCTTGGCAGGCCTTCCAGCCAGTTCTATCAAACCTTTACAATTAATCCAGAACATGGCAGCAAGATTAATTTTTAACGAGCTGAAAAGAATGCACATCACACCTCTGTTTATCAATTTGCACTGGCTACCAATAGCTGCTCGCATAAAATTCAAGGCATTAATGTTTGCCTACAAAACCACCACTGGCTCTGCACCCCTTTACTTAAATTCATTACTTCAGACTCATGTACCCTCTAGAAGCTTGCGTTCTGCAAGTGAACGGCGCTTTATTGTGACATCCCAAAGAAGCACAAAATCACTTTCACAGACTTTTATATTAAATGTTCCCTCCTGGTGGAATGACCTGCCCAACTCAGTCCGAGCAGCTGAGTCCTTAGCCATCTTCAAGAATCGGCTAAAAACACATCTCTTCCATCTTTATTTGACCCTCTATCTCTAGCACTCTCTATTCTAATTCTATTCTTTATAAAATAAAAAAACTTGCCCCTTTTAGACTTGCACTCTATTTATTTACTAACTGCTGATTTTCTTTAAAAAAATAATAATACTTGCTTCTCTAATCTTTTTGTATTCTATCTGTTTTCTTTTTATTTATTATACAAATAACAAAAGCAAAAAAGGCCTCTAACACTAGCTTACTATATATTTTTTCTATTCTATCTGTTTTCTTTTTATTTATTATATGATTTAAAAAAAACTTGAGCTGCATTACTGCATTAAACTAACTGAGACTTATTATAGCACTTGTATATCATTGCTCTTTTGTTGATTTTGATTGCTTCCATTGTCCTCATTTGTAAGTCGCTTTGGATAAAGCGTCTGCTAAATGTAAATGTAAATGTTTGAGGATAGACTGTGCACAATTAGACTTATCCTTGATTTCATATTTTCTAAAGCGCAGGAGTTCATGAAAAGTGTTATTAACAGCATTTAGCTGTGATATTGACTTTAACACATTATATAATTACTTTGCCTTTTATAAGCAATATAAAGCTGAAGCAAAAGAGACAGATTGTCATTCATGTATTTCATTAACCTCTCTTACTCACTGTCACTAAAACAATTACATGCACTGATCAACAGAACACTTGTGCTAATTTCTGAGGGCGGCTGTTTCAATTGCTTCCAGTTACTCAGCTATTTAAATTCATGAAATAATGAACATGTGAGCTCCCCTTCAGTGCTCTATATACTGTAACTCAATCAGATGTCTGATTAACAAGGGACTAGGCCTGGACTGTGGTCTTTTATGCCAATTACAGTCTGATAATGGCTACTTAGCAACGTACTCTAATAAATACTGCTGGGATGTTTTCCCATTTACATATATAATGAGTGGAGATGTATTGGGTTTTGGTAAAACATCACTTTTGGCTAAGATTTCTGTAATAGATGAGGTTTCAAACTCATGTACTAGCCACAGTTGCAGGGCAGGCTGAGATCACCTTAAATCTCCACACTTCAGTGCATCGCAATTATGAAAATGCACGATTAATCCAATTGAGCAAGATGCTATACTTTGTCATCTGTTGACTGTCGCCTGACGTGCTGCTTGTTGAAATGAGCAGAATTCACTGAATACCCAAAGCGTGCCTGTGGTTGCATTCTTCGGCTCAGATAATACAAGCATGCACAACAGAAATGCTTACAGTCATTTATGCATGATTTGTTTTGTCTTGGTAATGTAAATTCCAGCCAGAACTCAACCCACACAGTGCTGACTGGGTCACTCTGGCCCACCTGTTCCTGACAATGACCTCTCAGTTCTGGGGTTTGCACCGGACGATCTGGAACAATAGAGCAAGTCTACCATGCAGGAGCGGTGAAACTGTAAAGATTAGAGTGTGCTTAAATAACTGCAGATGTTCTGTGCTTTGCTGTTTATGGTGAAAGTAATGTATTTAACCAACTGTGTAGCCTCCATAAAGAAAACCTCACAAAAGCTGAAAGGCAATCTGTTGAAAACAAAAGCTGAATTTAGGCAACGTAACAGACAAAACTAAAATGTTTCTAAAATGTAAGTTACTTATTTCTTATTGAATTGTTATAATAACAAAATCACAATCGATTGTGTGTTATAGTCGTCATGATTCATTTCAGAAAACACCTGTTGTTTGCGAGATGTAACTTAAACTGAAGTAATAAATACCAGTTGACGTAAATGGAGCATATATTTTCTGAAATAACTATTTTATGCTGTGTTGGTGTCTACCTGCCTCTTTCCCATTATTCACTTTTGAAAAATGGCTTGTGTAAAAATATCACAGAGTGCAAATAACATTCAAGTTGTTAATGGCCAAGTTCAAGTTGGCTAATGGTTACGTTCAGCATTATTACATCATTAAATAGCTCTACTGATGAATGATGTCAACTACCGAATGACATTGTTTAGACTATCCTGGAAATGCATAATGCAATTTTCCAAAGTGAAATTTAACCTAATTTGTCAAGGTAATGGTTTTAGTAATTACATTTAATTCACGTTTTATGCCATTTTTGCTGAGCTAAAGACAACAAGCAGCATAACTGTTTTCATCATTGATAATCACTGATAATCAAATGTTTCTTGAGCACCAAATCATTGAGAAAAAAAAGTTTAAAATATATTTAATTTTGACCATTACAGACAAGCAAATTTATGGACCAAGAACACTTCACTTCCCAGAATTCCTTTATCTGCCATACTTCCTGTTATTTTAATTAAACTTCCTGTTCCAGAACAGTTTAATTCAGATTTAACCCGTGAATTGAAAAGGAACCAATTTTTAAATTCTGAATTTTGCCTAAACCTACTGCATAAACATCTGCTATTTTGACTTTTTTAAACAAAACACTTTTTATATCCATAATAGTACTTATGTATTGTTGAAATAACGTCCAATACTGTTCCTAACAGAAACCACTAAAGCAGCATCCTGTTGCTATAGCAACAACCTCAAATGCACACCATTTGGTGTCACATGGAAATATATGAGCTAACAAACTAGTAATCTGACCTTTATGGTTACTGAAACATTGTAATATGTTTCAGACCTACCTTTTGTTTTGACTTCCTTTGGTGGGGGAGGAGAGGGGTGAATTCAAACCCCCAAACCCCACTGTAATTTGCACCCTGAATGAATCTTGTTTTAAATATTACCTTACATAAGAAAGCAATCACCCTCCTAATATAGCTAACCCATTATTTATGACATCGCTCTTGCTCAGGCATTCCCATGTCTCTTCCACTTTGCTATGGAGCCGTTTCCATGGCACTTCAGCACTGACTCCCTTGTGTTTTTGAAGGCTGACTGAATCAAAACAGATTTGTACTACAAAATGTTTCTGAAATCTCCTTAATATTTCACTCCAGCTCAGTCAAACATGATACGGAGGATCCACCTTTGCTTTATAGTATGTTGAGCCATTTTAAGTCATATGGGAGCTGTATAGGGACTGTGTTTGGGATTGGCGGTCATCCTTCCAGCCTGGGCCGAACCCCAAGGTGTACTTCTAGTGGCTCTAGTGCGGGTTCAGCCTGTGCAAACAGCCCCACAAGTGTTTTTTTTTTTTTATTCGCTTGTGAAATGTGTTCTGAAGCCCATTATAAGATAGATCACTCTGAGCAACATGTGACTGTAATTCAGAATTGCAGGAGGTGGCTGTCGTAACTTGCTTGCAATTGTGGAGTCTTGCTGTATCGACTGCACATGTGGTAGCTCAAAATATCTCTAAAGTAATAGTTCATGCCCCCCAAAAAAGACAATTTTGTTCCAAAAATGTGCCAGACTTTATGTGGAACACAGAAGGATGCATTTTGAATGACGTGCTGGTTGCTCTTTTCCATGCAATTAGATTGAAGATTTTCAAGCTTCAAAAGGTACACAAAAACACCATAAACATATCCTAAAATGCTGTATTCTAAATGTTTTGAAGTCATATGATATATTTTTGTGAAGAACAGACCAAAGATCACTCAGTTGAATCAGTCACTTAATTGAAAAGCTCTGCATGAAGTTTGAACTTCTCTCATGATTTCACAAATCTATCATATGGCTTCTGAAGATTTGAAATGTAGCATGCAATTTGTATGGACCACTTTTATGATACTTTATGAAGCTTGAAAACCTTAGTCCTCAAAAGAGTGACCAGTACGATTTTCAAAATCCTCCTTTTGTGTTCCAAAGAAGAAAAAAGTCACGAGTTTGTAACAATGTGAGAACAGAATTTCCTTTTTTTTTTTTTTTTAAAGTGAGCCAGGAATGGCTCAATTATGACTTCATCACGTTTTGGTTGTTTTACACATCACAAAGCAATATGAAAAGGTTTTTTTTTTCTTTTACAAAACATTATATTTAATTGAATTTCATGAGTAATTGTGTCTTTCAACCGCTGCATCTGGTTTCCTTGAGTCTGTTGTTTCAAGAACAAAGGAAAGTGTTTGATGGAGTGAATCGTGTTCTGTCGACTTTTTGTTTATAATGCAAACAGTGCAAAGCAGCCACTATATTACACAATGGAGTGTAGCCGTCTGTCAGGGGTTTTCATAAACATGTCACATCATAATGTGGTAGGCATATTAAATCTCAGTTTATTTACGCATACAGCAAAGCACTGCCCCCCAGCCAAATTACATTAGTAAATGTAAATCATCCTTTTCTTTTCAGGACTCCGCTTAGTGCAGGGAAATGAACAGCTTCACGAGTTAACAACCATTATGATGAACAAATAAAGTTGACCCCCTCAAGCACTGCCTTGAAACACCTTTAAATCAACAGAGGGCGAGACGGAGCGACAGGGTTTCAAGTACTTGAGACAAGCATGATTTACTGGCTCCTAAATTCTCAACAAGCCTTGTAAAAACACACTGAACTGAAGCAGTACAGTTCAAGAAGTCCTGCAGCTGGTCTAAAATAGCAGAAAATCTGATTGGAAGACAAATGTAACCTAGCTTCTGTACTATAAAGGCTTCGTATTTCTGGAAGTTGACCAAAGTCCTTTAAGGGAGGGAGTTCATGCAGTGACCATTTTAGAAACACCACAGACAGCTATTTTTGCTAATGTAGCCTTTACCTAATTTAGTGGAGAAAGACAGAAATATTCAAAACTCATTGTCAAAATTACATTTAGGAACATTTCATGTTAAAACATTATTCAAATCAAACAATAATGGACTCATAAATTTGGGCTTAAGTTGCGATGAAGCAGAAGTAGTGACAAACCTTTTCTTTTGTATAGTCAGTGTCATTTCACTTTATTTGTAGAGCACAATTAAAACAACAGCTGTTGGCCAATGTACTGTACAAAATATAGGTTAAAAGGGACATCGGATGCAAAATTCACTTTTACGTGATGTTTGCACTATGCAAACACGTACATCTGAATGTAACAGATTATAAAACAAAAAAAAGTCAGAATTTAAACAGAAGATTAGAAAAGTCCAGCATATATTATCAGAGAGAAGCCAGTTATTTCACTGGAAGATTGGTGTCATTCTGATTTTTTTATTTTTTTTTATTGATACACATGGATGAATTGTTGACAATAAGATCAATAACATCCATTTGGAGAATATATATAGGGTGAATTTTCATGTTAACAACTTATTATGAATATGATTTCACTCATTTTTTGCAAAATTTCTACACTTTGGTAAAATAGTCAATGCTAACAGAAATTTTTTTTTGTTTTGAAACAATTAAATTTTTTCTATTTAAACATTTTCCATTTTACAGGCTCGTCTTGTGAATGAAGGTTTTAAAATAAACAAACTTTTGACTTTTTTAACAAAAAGGTGGGACTTCTATTCATTGTGTGTTATGATTTTGCCCACACATTTTTCTGAGTTGGCTCAATTTTGCATTTGTGATGCTAATAGTCAACATTTTTGCTACTGCTTACACATCTTCCCTTATGTCTTTTCACAGGAGGAGTGCCAGAATTACATCCGTGTTCTACTCATCAACGGCGACAGGCTGTTTACATGTGGAACTAATGCATTCACTCCAATTTGCACCAATCGCACGGTAACGTAAACGGACCAATGCACTTAATGTAATGCAGTGGCTTCCTGACCTAATGTTTTGCTAGCTTTGTCCCAAGTTCTCTCTCCCACATTGACCTCCTTTGACATTTTCATCGCTGCGTGGGTTGTGTAGCATAGCATGTGGTATTTCAGCCAAAGTCTGTGGCTTATTTCAATAAAAGTTTTGTTCGTGCTTCACCTCAGAAGAAGCTTTCTTTAGATCTTGACAAAAACAACAACAATAACAACCAAGGCCTTTTTTTCTAATAAAGTGGGAACTTGTAGTATCTCTAAGTCTCTTGTCCTTTGCGGAAAGTTCACACTTGTTATGCAGGTATTGTGCGAGTGTTTGCACTTTATCTTTGACAATTTTTTCCAAAGCATGGGTTGGAGCATAGTTGCAACTTATCACAATAAATGCCACTCAGTGCGGCTGATTGAAAGATCAGCATCTCCGCCAAGCACATTTACTGACATCCCCCATTATTCCCCCTCACATCTCCTAGTTTTCATTCATGCATGTAAGTCTCTTGTGCTCGAATCCCTGAATTTGAATGACTGGATTACTCTTCTATCCTTTCCTCAAACCTGATAATGATGATGACAGTCGATTCGCATACGATGACAATCATCTCCTCGGTGGCTCTTTGAAGAATGGCAGGAATTATTTACTCAAAGCTAAATTACCCCAAGGATTTACCATCATAAGTACCTTGTGCCAGCAGGAAAGGACTTAGTGCAGCCAGGAAGGCACAAGCGAAAACTCTCTGTCATGTCCTTGTAACGCCGCCTGTAAAGCTGCATCTTTATACAAGCGGCTATCGAGGTTGTAGTGCCGCTCAAACACAGCTGCCGGTCTCCTGAAGAGGCGTCTTTCAACCCTCTCCATTAATGTGCATTATGGGTAGCATGTCCATATCTACGAAGGCTTCCGAGTGCTATTTGTCAGAAGGTGTTCCATCAATAAATGCCTTTCATCTTTCTTCGTGCCCAAGAAAAGGCACATCCATTCAGGCGTTGACTCGGGGAGAAGTATCTCCCTGGCACCAATGCTTCAAAAGACTGCTTCGCCTTGCCAAACATGCAAATTCGCCTGACTTTATTGCCAGCTAAATGGGCTCCGGAGTCCTGAAGGAAGCCGAGACACTTCCAGCCATTCGCGGAGGTTTTCTTCGAGCCAACATCAAGGATAATCCCCCTTTACATTGATTACACAGGGCAAGTGTTGTGGCCGTCAGCTGCATGTAAGATAAAAGCATTCAAGTGAGGCCACACAGGATCTAATCCGCCTTCGGGACAGACCGATAGGGTTGAGCACAATGCAGTATGTCAGATTTCCTGGTGCAAAAATGAGCTAGTCACTGAAGGCATGACATTTCGAGCTGCATAGATAAATGTACTGCTGCTTGAGATGTATTGCTCAATTCGAATACCGTTCACTTATAATTTTTTGAGTAACAGATACCAGATGCATATGGAAGGTAGGAGCATCATTATAACAGAAGCTTTAACTGGATTTTTCAAACGTGCTTTTGATGGGAATTTTTATCACATTTCTAAATATGATGAACATGATTTGGCTGTGCTCTCAAAGGAAACCGTACTAACAGCTCTTCAAATCCTCTCCCTTGTGAACAATAATAATTTTCTTCATTGTTTTCCATTATAAATGTATAAAAAAAATTTCATCAAGATACATTTATTTGACTAGGGAAATTTATTAGATTCTTAGATGTGTAGTAGTAATTAATTTACTTTCTTAAATAAATATCAAAATTAAGTTTATGCTGTAAGCAAGAAAAAATAATCAGCGAGTTGGGTAAGAAAAATAATATATATTTAATTTATATTTAATATTATTTATATTTAATTTTTTATATTTTAATTTAAAGGGAAAATACATTTTCCCTTTAAATTAAGTTATTTTTTTCTTAACCCAATGACCCATATATATATATATATATTTAAGCTCAAACTTTTTGAGTTTAAATCTTAAATTTTAAACAAGACTTAATATCTTAAGCAATTTTGTTTCTCAAGTAAATGTATCTCATTGTTTGTTTTTGCTGTGTAAATGTAAGGAATGTTTAGATATTTCAAAAATACTGAAAAAAAATACAGAGAAAGAAAATAAAATATTTTTTTTGCAGTGATAACAGAAGCGGTCCTTTAAATCAGTGGTTCTTTACATTTTTCACTTCAAGGCCCCATTTTGTTCACAACAATTTCCCAAGGCCTCATTACTTTTCCAGTTGTACGTGATTTACTGGATAAGGATTTACTCACAATTTATATATATATATATATATATATATATATATTCATTATAAACATACCTATGGCGTTTTAAGATCTTAGCTTAGACTTTTCCAGGTCCACAAATCACACTTTTAAAATGAGGCTTTCTCATATATCCAGGTTTTCCAAGAAGCGGCAATCCTGTTTTTTCAAAGACAAAAAACAGTTGTTATGGGGGTGATTAAAAAATATATTAATTTTTAGTTGTTGTATCTTGTTTTTATGCTTGTTTTGTCTTATTGTTTATCATTTTAAGGCCCTCTTGGAAGTTTGCCGAGGTTGAGCCTGGTTGAGAACCACTGCTTTAAACCGATGTGGTTCACTAATGGCATCTCCAGTTTTTCAGATAGAGAATTTTCTGAATGTCTCCATTTGCCCACTTGAAGGAACAGAAATCGGTTAAAAAAACTTGGACCAGCACGAAAAGTCATACTTGCTTCCTGTGGTGGCATATTCCTTGTGCTTATTGTATACAAATGGAAATTACCTCCCTGTCATGGTAACTTCCCATTGCTGGCTAAATGTCATGCTAAGCAAGAATCAAGGCTTTGCCGTACTGCACATGAGGACAGAACGGGTGTGTTGCGAATGATTAGCATTTAGCTATTGCAGCCGCCACTAGGCGTGACAACCAAGTAATGAGATAAACATTTTTGCCATCTCACAAAATAGCACACGACACAGCTGGTAGTAGGCCGAGCGTTTTCGCAGTAATAAATTATTCGAATGGTGAAATCATCAGGGCCTCGCGTAAACAAAATTAGAACATCTTCGAGATTTCCGTCCGTGGAAATGTTTGGACGTATTGGCTTTGTTTAGACTCAAAACAAACTAATACTACATTCAATTATTTTAGATCTGGCTAGATTTTTTTTTTGTGTGTTCAGTTTGTATTTAATAAGATATTTACTAGCCTTTCAGGTATAAGAATTCCAGGGTGTCTGAATTCAGTCTCTCTTTCTCTGCACAGCTAACTAACCTGACCGAGGTCCATGATCAAATCAGTGGGATGGCACGGTGCCCCTATAACCCTCTGCATAATTCCACTGCCCTCATCACTTCCAGCGGGGAGCTATATGCCGCCACAGCATTGCCATCTCACAAAATAGCACACGACACAGCTGGTAGTAGGCCGAGCGTTTTCGCAGTAATAAATGATTCGAATGGTGAAATCATCAGGGCCTCGCGTAAACAAAATTAGAACATCTTCGAGATTTCCGTCCGTGGAAATGTTTGGACGTATTGGCTTTGTTTAGACTCAAAACAAACTAATACTACATTCAATTATTTTAGATCTGGCTAGATTTTTTTTTTGTGTGTTCAGTTTGTATTTAATAAGATATTTACTAGCCTTTCAGGTATAAGAATTCCAGGGTGTCTGAATTCAGTCTCTCTTTCTCTGCACAGCTAACTAACCTGACCGAGGTCCATGATCAAATCAGTGGGATGGCACGGTGCCCCTATAACCCTCTGCATAATTCCACTGCCCTCATCACTTCCAGCGGGGAGCTATATGCCGCCACAGCTATGGACTTTTCCGGCAGGGACCCAGCAATCTACCGCAGCCTAGGAGGACTTCCACCTCTGCGTACTGCTCAATACAACTCCAAATGGCTCAATGGTATTGAATGAAAGATATTTAATTCAATTATGACAATACAAAAAACTAAAGCCTTTATGTGCAATGAAGTAATAGGTGAGTAAATGAAAAATTTAATTTTTAGGTGAACTATACCTTTAAAAAACAACTTCACTAATTGTGGTTTTTGACTGAGGCTGTCAGTGTCTAACTTTCATGTTCCACAGTAGAGGTTTTGAACAACAAAAGTTGTTGTTGTTGGGTTTTTTTTTGGGGGGGGGGTGTTTGTGAGGTGAAATGTTCAGCTAAGTAACACATCTGTTTCGAAGAACTCTGATTGTTTAATTAGTACAGTTGTTCTGAACTAGTGGTTCACAGCACAAAAATAGACTGCAGGTTTGTTCTGATGAGGTTTCAAACATCTGCAAAACAATACCAATTGCAAAAAAATTAAGTGTAAAGTGTTCGACAAACCTAAACATCAACGTCCAAATTGAAAAAAACTGCCTGAGCTGATGGGTTTAAAAAGTATTATCAGAAAATCTTGTCAGAGAAGAATTTTACCCGATTTGCATTTACATTACATTAACTTCTTCCAATTTATTTTTTCCTCCTTCATGTTGTGCAAATGTGCAAAGCTCCTCACCACAAAAGAAAATTAATTCTCTGTCAATCCCAACCACCTCTTCACTATGAATCTTACGAAGTTGGCCATGACGGTTGCTCTTTTTGCCTTTGAGAGGCTTGTGCGTTCATCTGTTTTGAATGGAGAACGTCTCTTACCGTAACCTTTCTCTTCTCCCATGACAAATTAATTTGTCCATTACCTAAGCATAAGATTGATAAATGCATCTCGATAGGCCAGCGGTTCTGCTCCATGTGCAATCTGTTATTAATCACTGTCATCCTGTCCCCCTTTCTGTCAAACTCAGAGCCCAACTTCGTTTCCTCCTATGACATCGGCAACTTCACCTACTTCTTCTTCCGTGAGAATGCCGTGGAGCATGACTGCGGCAGGACGGTGTTCTCTCGTGCCGCCCGCGTCTGCAAGAATGACATCGGGGGCCGTTTTCTGCTGGAAGACACCTGGACCACCTTTATGAAGGCCAGGCTTAATTGCTCACGGCCGGGTGAGATTCCATTCAACTACAACGAGCTGCAGGGAACCTTTTTCCTGCCTGAACTCGAGCTTCTCTATGGGATTTTCACCACTAATGTGTGAGTAAACACCTTTTGAACACAACACACAGTTTTAAGATATCCACTGTTATGTTCAAGGTTTCAAACCACAGAAGTCAGCTTATGACCCATTATTTTCAGCAGGACTTCACTTTTGTGGTCTGTGTTGTCAGCAGAAGCCTGTAATTAATTGCATGGGGTTTTTGTGTGTGTGTGTGTGGAGACACTATGATTTTAACACTATACCTTTGCCTTTTTAGTTTTTTTCCCCCTTATTTTGCTTACCTGCTGTTATCTCTCTGGTAGTGTGTGATCTGTATCACAGTCAGCAATGGACAGATCCATTTTTCACATTATGATCCACTATGATTTTATGATTGTCAGTAAAAAAAAAAGTGTTGTGTGTGTGTGTGTGTGTGTGTGTGTGTGTGTGTGTGTGTGCTGACTGCCTACTTCTGACTCTGTTCTCAGCAACAGCATTGCCGCATCAGCAGTCTGCGCCTTCAATCTGAGCGCTATTACCCAAGTGTTCAGTGGGCCTTACAAGTACCAGGAGAACTCCCGCTCCGCTTGGCTGCCCTACCCCAATCCCAACCCTGACTTTCAGGTAAGCTCCCAGAAAATGACAGCCACTTTTACGGACAGTATGCATTCGCTCCATCTGCTTTACAAGTTAAGTGGCACTTTCCACAAATAGGTTACAGAATAGGGCCTGAAACTCTCAAATGGTCCGTGAAAGGAAGTGCTTAACATTCAGAGAATGTTGATCATCATCCTCTTCATCAAGAAGTAATTCTGAATATTCTTAATTCTGAGTTTTATTTTCTATTATTTGTTGAGGTTTGGAAAATTTCGTCCCTGTTTGATAAAAAAAATATATATATATTTACATATACATATACATATATATATATATATGAGAGCAAAGACATTTATAACGTCACAAAAGATTTCTATTTCAAAACAAATGCTGTTCTTTTGAACTTTCTATTTATCAAATAATCCTGAATATATATATATATATATATATATATAACGGTATTTGTGAAGAGTGCCAGGTCTCTTTCTGTTGGCAGCACTCCAGCGGTAAACAACCAAAAAAATAATTGACTTTCTCACCTCAACTACCACCTATGTGTGCCCAATTAAAATGAGATGGGGACTGATGTTTTTGGTTTTATTGCCTCATGTTTTTGCCTGATTGTTCTCCGGAAAAAAAAGAATATGTGAAGTGAATTTTTATTTTTCTGAACACTGTCCAATTATCCAAAACCCACAAACACCCAAGTCTGATATTGTTGATGATAGAGGGGAGATGGATCGGGCCACGGTTCCTCAAGCCTTTCTCATGGTCCTTAATTTGCCTCCATTTCCATGTCTTTGTAATGCTCATGAATTCATTAATAAAGTTGCCAGCTTATAACATTTTAGGCAGGACGGTTACAATAATAAGAGCTAATAAAGTCTGTATTCATCTCCTGTGGAGTATTGCCAGCCACTTCACAATGACTGAGTCTGAAGTGCATTTAGTTTTAAGACTTTTTTCAGAAATCTAAACTCATGGTCAGACTCTAGTGGTCAGCATGAAGGAATGTATCTGTGTCTAAAGTATTCACCCTAAATTGCTGGTACTTGCTTTATAGTTGGGGGGTTAATCTAAAACAGTTAAATGTGTTTTAATGCGGCTTGAGATCCATGACCAGGCCCAGATGGTGTCTGCACTTTTTATTTACATTTTCTATGCTGATTTTGGGTGAAATTCTCCGGAATTCATTTAAACATTGTAAATTGTGTTGAAAGCCAGTTCGATTACATGTTTCACCTCTAATAACAAACACACAAGCGCCAGATGCTCTGTGACGTGTTCAAATTCTTTGAAAATCTTCAGCGCTTTCTGTGGAATTTGGTGCAGATTCTATGCGTGCTTAGTAATGACCCCATTAAAATGACTTGACTACCATATCTAAACCCTTTAAAAACTGTCTGATCAGCATGGACTTCTTTTTTGGATCAGCTGAATCAGACTTTCTCATCTGGCTTATTGAAGCCAATCTCTGTGACCACAAAGTCCACGTGAGAGGGAAAAAAGTATTTTACTTCATTTATTTTCTCTTTGAAACACAAGGATTCATGACATGATTCGTACAGGAGCCCCACTTTATCTAGCTTGCTGTGACATCTTCATCAAGCATTTGTCCATGTTGTTGAGGCTAGATTTACGAGCTTCAAATTTATAGCTTCCAGCATTGATGGAAAATAGCTTGCCGTATATTCTGTTCTTGAAAGACCAACATGCACCCCATTTGAGTAGAATTATGCCTGCGTTGATCTCCAGCTGATTGATGTTGATTATATGTGATCCAAGAGAGAGTGCAGGTTTTGTGTGCCCAGCCAATTTGTTTCTCTGTATAAAATCGTATTCAGGGAGGAAAACAGTAATTTAGGGAAACAACTGTTTGCCAGATTTCTAAATTCTTTCCTATATATGAAATTATAATGATTTCATACAACAAGGAACAGTGCTTTTGGGTTCTTCAGGCCAACAGCTTTTAGTGACTTTTTTTTTTTGCATTTCTTTACAGACCTTTAATCCTTTTTTTATTATCTGCATCTCTATGTTTGTATATCTCTTGTTCTTTCTCAGTGTGGCACTATAGATTACGGCTCCTATGTGAACTTGACGGAGAGGAATTTGCAGGATGCCCAGAAGTTCATTCTGATGCACGAGGTGGTGCAGCCCGTCGTTCCTGTGCCGTACTTCATGGAGGACAATGTGCGCTTCTCCCATGTGGCTGTGGATGTAGTGCAGGGCAAAGACATGCTCTATCACATCATTTATCTAGCAACAGGTATAGTGCCACATCACCTCTGCATAGAATAAAGAGGAGGTCTGTAAGTAGTATTAACATTTATGTACATTTAATATAGTCTAAAATAAGCACCGTACAGATATACGTCACTGATGAAGGTTAATGGAGTTGCAGCATAAGATGCTCTACTAATGGCACACTACTTGCTGCAGAATTGCAAATGCAGTCCATTAGTTGTGGCAGATGCTAATAGTGAGTGATCAGATTAGTATAGAAGCTCATTTCCTCCTCAGTCAAAAATAGATAAATATAATAATAATAATTTGTAAGATAAAGTTGAAAATAAGAAATAAAGTCACAAATGACAAGTGTGAGGTGTGTGTGTGTGTGTGTGTGTGTGTGTGTGTGTATATAGATCCTATATCCTATTTATATATAGATATATAAAGAATCCTAAAATAAAGGTGTCACAGTTTCTACAAAAAAATTAAGCAGCATTCTGTTTTCAACATCGATGATAATAAGAAATGTTTCTTGAGCAGCGAATCAGCATATTAGAATGATTTCTGAAAGATCATGTGACACTGAAGACTGAATAAATGCTGCCTTTGTGAGCCTATTTCGAAAAAAAAATCTAAAATGTAAATGAACATTAAAGCCTGTAATATTAAAGTAGTCAGAAAATCCCAGGTGGCCGACTTCTCATTAAACCCACAGCTTATTAGAATGTTACTTTTACCATCAAAACTTTGTCGAGTGAAGACTTCTGCATTGCCTTAAGGGAGGCACAGGGCAAAACTGACTCTAGTAATTGGTGGTCCTTTTGAATCATTGGTCTTTGAAGCAAGCAACAGTTGGTCACCAGGCTGAATAAAGGCATTAGACACATAGCAGCGATAAAACATCAAAGGCAGCATCTGCTTACATAGGGGGAAAAAATTACTGTAAACTGTCATTTGCTATCCAGATGCACACCAGAGCTTGTAAAATGTAAACACTTGTTAAAGGGAAGGAGACACTTGTTCAATCGTACAGCATAAAAACACAGGAAAGTCAGGGTTTAAAAGCTGTTTGCTAATTGGGCGAGCAGCATGGCTTTGATTTTATTTCTGAAATACACCAACTGGTTTCGATTATTGGCAGAAGTCAAAGCCTCATGCTGATTTAACAGCATTCACAATGTCTGTCTAGTCTGACAGTGAGGGAATAAAAGAATGGAATAGCAAAAAAGAAAAAAAAAGGATTTGTTCACCCAAAAAATATCGTTGTCAAAATGTCATGTCATTTCAAGCCTGTATGACTTTATTTCTTTGTGGATCAGAAAAAGGAGAATTTTAATGGTCACAAATGGCTCCCGGTCTTAAAAAGCGGTTCATATGGCTCATATTCCAAGTCTTCAAACTTAAAAACTTTTGTGAACTGGTTTAACTGATTCATTAAAAAAGATGTGTTTAGTAAACTTTGTTAATTTAGTATTATTATTTGTTAATTTAGTATTATTTATTTATTTAGTTTGTTTGTTTTAGCCATTTTAATATGTTAACTTAAACTTGAGTTAGTTGTCAAGGCAATATTTCAAATGTATTTGTTTTCATCTAATACTGTATTTGGATCTTTTCTTTTTTTTTGCGCTTTTACATCTTTTGTTTGAAGATTGGAAACTTTAATCCCTATTCATTTTAATTGTATGGAAAACTGGCATATTTTTTTAATTTTTGAAATCTTTCTTTTGATGTTCCAAAATAAAAAGTAAGTCAAACACATTTGGAACAACATGAGGATGAGTAAATTATGAATTAATCATTTAATGCTCAACATTGCAATCACTTGCCATGTATTCCAGGATAATGAAGTGCACTCAAGATTAAAATGTTTGAGAGGTGCTGTAAGATACAGTGGTGTGTAAAAGTGTTGGCCCCCTTCCTGATTTCTTATTTTTTTGCATGTTTGTCACACTTTAATGTTTCAGATCATCAAACAAATTTGAATATTAGTCAAAGAGAACACAAGTAAACACAACATATCTGCTATGGCAAACAGTCCTTTATGTGCCTTTAAGTTAGCCGCAATTCAATTCATGCCAGACAATAATAGCTTAAAATGTGAGGAACGTAGCTGGAATTTCACAGTCGAATGGAATGAAATAGAGCACTGAAGCCTGTTTTGACAAGGGCAGGGACCTAATCAGTGGCTCTAGTATCTAAAAGTTCACTGCCCCGCATGTTGTATGGCTCCTATAAAACACCTGACAGGCCACATTGGCGTGAACAGAAGAATAACAGCAACTAGGATAAAATAGATATTATATAGCTTATCAAACCAATTCAGTTCACTCTTTGTGACATTATGAGACCAATGAATGTCCTCCATGGACTCACAGACCACATGCTCCACAGAGGGATGTGTAACTTGCAAAAGGTGATTCAGCCGATAATTCTGCCCTCCTTTCAACGGCACAAAAGCCACACATTGGAGAAGATAATGAATCTTCTCTGGAGAGTAGTCAGTCTGCCCTCTTTGCCCTTTCTGATCCAAATAGCACATCCATATTTAAGGTGACAGCCCAGGTGGCAGACGAGCACTTTATAGAATTTTCATGTGATTAGAGATATCTGAGGTCATTCTCCACTTCTGCTTCTCTGGCATCATTTCCTTCCAATCTCACCAGGTCATCAGAGATGCCCAACTTGATCACCCCCCCCCCCCCCCCCCCCCCAATGAATGTCCTCCATGGACTCACAGACCACATGCTCCACAGAGGGATGTGTAACTTGCAAAAGGTGATTCAGCCGATAATTCTGCCCTCCTTTCAACGGCACAAAAGCCACACATTGGAGAAGATAATGAATCTTCTCTGGAGAGTAGTCAGTCTGCCCTCTTTGCCCTTTCTGATCCAAATAGCACATCCATATTTAAGGTGACAGCCCAGGTGGCAGACGAGCACTTTATAGAATTTTCATGTGATTAGAGATATCTGAGGTCATTCTCCCCTTCTGCTTCTCTGGCATCATTTCCTTCCAATCTCACCAGGTCATCAGAGATGCCCAACTTGATCCCCCCCCCCCCCCCCCCTTACCTTCTCCCTAATTTCTAACACACTTGTTCTCAAATTTCTCTTTCTACTTTCTAGATTACGGCACTATTAAGAAGGTGCTCTCTCCGCTGAACCAGACCATGGGCAGCTGTTTGCTGGATGAGATTGAGCTTTTCCCCCCAAAGAAGAGGCAGCCAATCCGCAGCCTGCTCATACTCCACAGCCGCAGTGAGCTATTTGTGGGAGTCAGAGATCTGGTCATCAAAATCCCCCTGATGCGCTGCAACTTCCACAAGTCTAGAGAGTGAGTACTGCTGCTTCTCAACAGATAGATATCAATGTCTCAAGGTAGAAATTCATAACTATTTCCCAAAGTTTTGATTCCTGGCAAGATAAATGATACTACTAATCTAACGAATGCATACATGCCTGCAACTGACATTTTTTTTCACTGCGCAAGAATAAACATAATGTCACAAAGATCGTCTGCCAGAGGGCAACAAAGAACAATCATCATGTTTGGCATTGTGCCTCCAGGCCTTCATATCAAGAGCACTTCTCTAATCTCTGCTCATAAGGGGAGATGGCAGCCTGTTCATCATCCCTCTCCATTTGCATTCCAATGAAAAACTATTGAGTTATGTGAATTTGAGCTGAGTTTTGCCTGATGAGCTTTTTCTATCCTCTTAAGCGGTTAAAGATTGGGAGAGTTCAATTACTCACACCTCTATACTTTCTGGCACCAAAAAGGGGAACTGATGCACATTTTGTTTTAATAAAGTCACATGCCATAACAGGGCAATTTTAAAGTGCCTGGTTTACACTGCTGACACTCACATTGTATGTATTGTATTGTGTCACTGTACTCTAAATTGTATGGCACTGAACGCTTGGCTTCATTTTTCCATCCATGCTGATGACTGCTGTGATAGTCCTCAATGAGTTTGAAAAGCTATTTGGTGCATCTCAGGGCTCGTCTCTGTTTCTGATGAAAGTTATTACCAGCACTCAAGGGAAATATTGCCAGATTAAGTTATGCCAAAGCAAGCAATATTCATAATAAGAAGCATGTGTGCTCTTTAAGGTGTTTAACTTTTTAAAGGGTTCATATCATATGTTTTTACCATTCTATTTATTTCCCAGAGGTACACTTATACAGTTATTCAACTTTGTTGCTCTTCTTAGTGTCATAATTTAATTTACATGATGATTTTTCAACCCGTCTTTTTTTTCTCTTAGAGTTAAACAGGCTGTTTTTAACCCTGTGCCTTTTAGACCTTTATGTAAATGCCTTCTTGGATGTGCAGAGCTGTAGGTGCTACACACAGCCAGGAACAGCATATTTTTAGTGGACTTTTACAATTACAACTTTTACAAAATATTAATTATTTTATTTTTATTTTTTTAGTTCTACTGGTGTTTATGAACAATGTGATCTGTCCTATTTGTTCTTGTTTCAAGTTTCTGATGGTTAAAGTCTTCAAGTTTCTGAAGCCAGAAAGGATTTTATAAGCCTTATTTGTGGTTTAATGTCAATATATGATGTTTTTGGACTGGGAAGGAAGTTTTCAGTTGTAAAACCTGTGAACAGTATGCTTTCATAAAGGAAAATTGAATTTCTCGTTACATGACCTCTTCACTTCTGCTCTTCTTTTGTCTTCTTTCAGTTGATTAATGTTGCCGTAAACTTTTGTATCACGATGAGCATCTGTTCTTTCTCTCTCTCTCTCAGTGCCTGTGTGGGGGCCAGGGATCCGTACTGCGGCTGGGATCTGGTGCTCAAGAAATGCACCACCCTGGAAGAAAGCGTCAGCATGAGCCAATGGGAACAAAGCATCACACGGTGTCCTGTGAGTATCCAGAATGCACTTCAATCATTCACGCAGTGCCTCAGCCCTTAAAGCCAAATGTTTTTTTCGTATGAAGACTCTTGATGCTGATCCAGTATGTCCGTGAAGAACAGTGACAAATGCGCCTGCTTCAACTGTAACTTTCAGGATCAACTTTTTTTCTCATAACAGCAGACACTCTTAGAAGTGTTTTATAACAATGTTGAGGAAACATTGCAGGTGATGGACAGACTTTTTTCAGCTTTTGCAGCAAAACAAGCTTTCCCTCCTTCTGAACTCAAAAAGAGAATATAAGGCTAATAGTAAATAGCGCTTGTGTGCAAATAAACAAAGTGCTGCAGAATTTGCCATCAGCCATGTTTCTGTTGAATGGCATTCTCTGGTAACATTGCTTCATATTCCCACACTCCTTTGTGCTGACATGTGCCCCTGCCTGAGGCCTCCGTGCCTGTAGATCACTCTCAGAACCTTCGTCCAATCCATCACGTCCCTCCCATGTACAGTGGCTCTGAAAATATTTAGACACTTGCTCTTCAAGTGATTTCATGTTCTAAAGCTTACATGCAGTGTTCTGTGTGATACCCCAGCTCTGAAAGCACAATCCACACACACACACACACACACACACACATATTTGTAGACACCCAGATACTATAAACTATATCAGGCGTCGTGGCAGTCTCACGGGGTCTTTAGGTAAAAGACCTTGAAGCTTGTAGCTTTAGCTGAGAAATTATATTTTGTGTAATAGCAAGTTGCCTCCCATGCTGCCCGAAGAAAGCAGCGTGGAACTTTTGAACACAAACAGGGAAGTGTAAAAGTGTGGGTGGCTTCTGTCTCAGAGTCACTAGAATGCAAGATTTATATTGATTTAGTTTCACACGTGTTGTTTACACATATTGGTTACACATTTTGAGGTCCAGATATCTTTTAAAATGTGAAATCCAAAATGTGCCACAAACATGTTAAGCCGAAGTACTCACATGGAAGATGCAGATTTGAATCCGCCTGCTAAATGTTCCAATTTCATTCACCTTCTTTTACAAGGTCATTGTCGTGATGCCTCTTTTTTGTGTCCAAAACTTTTATTTCCTAAAACATGCAATGACTGTTTTTGTTTTGTTTTGTTAGGGGTTTTCTGTTTTTTGTTTTGTGATTTTTGGTTTGTTTTGGGGGGTTTTCTGTTTGTTTGTTTGTTTCCAATTTCATTCACTTTCTCTTACAAGGTCAATGACGTGATGCCTCTTTTTTTGTGTCCAAACCTTTTGTTTCCTAAAACACGCAATGACTGTTTTGCTTTGTTTTGTTAGTTTTTTTTTCTGTTTTGTGTTTTGTGATTTTGGTTTGTTTTTGGGGGGTTTTCTGATTGTTTGTTTGTTTGTATTTTGGGTGGAACTGTAACTGATATTGTATTTAAAAAGTAATAAACAATTCAGAAAAGGTTAAAATAATGGAAAAAAGTTTTGATAGTTGGTTAAAATTTTGCCAATGTTTTTATTTTTATTTTTTCTTTCTTTCTTAAGGTTTTGATTCACTTGTGTTTTATAGTTCTAGTAAAACCCCTGTGTCAAAGTTAGTCATTTCTAAAATATATCAGATAATTTAAGCTTCTTTTGACATAGCAAGATTAGTTCAGGTTGTCAGATGTGATATTCAATGTGATATTCATGTTTTAAAAAGATCAAATGACTGCATATATTATCTTTTCAACAATTTTTGTCATCTCGACATTGTCCTTTGGCCCATCTGTTCTTTAACCCATTACTAACAACAACCATGAAAATAATTTTTAATCATTCTTTTTTGATAAAATACAATTCAACCACACACACACAAAAGAAAAAAAAAACTTTTTCTGTAATGATACCACATACACTAACACATCCTGGTCATTTGATATAGTCCTTTTGGATAATACACCCACATATTTTTTACGCATTCATCTGCAGGGTAAGATTGTGTCCAGGTGTCTGAGGTTGAGTGTCAGATCTAAAATGACTTCAGTAGTAGAGCACGGTAATGCTAGATGGAGACACACTTCATTCACAAAGCCCATCTGGAGGCTGACACGGTATGGAAATAAACAAAGAACTACATTTGTTTGGAAAAAACATTAACTTACTGTATCATCCCAGTCTTAAAACTGGCAGAAACCCCATCTATATTTAAAGGAGAAGCGAGGCCTTTGAAAATTAGGTTTGTTTTTACTTTTCCACCACACTGGAAATGTGACTCTTATGCATTCTGTACACAAAGAGCACAAACAATTTCTCTCCACACATAGAGTCATTTATTCTTCTCAATTCATAACGCATTGACAATCTTTTCCACAGAATTCATTGTGTTTTATGCGCTAGATAACATTACCTTCTCCTTTTGTTCATAAAATATGTTGACCTGTATCTGATACCTCAGATGTTAATAACCAGAGTGCAATAACAAAATTGCATTAACTATTCATTACTACATTCTCATATAATGCCTCAAATGAAAAATATTTGCTCATTGTAAAGCATGTTCACTTTCCAAAGAGGAGCCCGTGCTATTTTCAGCTATCACAACTCTAATATGCTGAGAGTTATATTTTAGTTTGGATTCATCTAATAACCTGCAAATGTGACCTTATCTGCAGTAATCATTTATTTGCATTCATATTTTGTTTACTTGTTTCTGTGCCCATTTACTATTTATGTGCTCTCTTTCTGTTGTGTGTGGTTATGTATGTGTGTGTGTGTGTGTGTAGGTGAGGAACGTGACTGTGGATGGTCATTTTGGAGCCTGGTCAGGATGGAAAGCTTGCAGTCATAGTGATGGCGGCAGTGTTGGTTCATGCCAGTGTCGGACTCGAGCATGTGACAGCCCGAGCCCTCAGTGTGGAGGGCAGCCGTGCCAAGGAATCAGTGTTGAGGTGGCCAACTGCTCCAGGTATACAAATGTTCATACAAAGAATAAAGCACAAACAGGAAGTTACACATTCAACTTTAAGCATAACCGATTTATATGGAAGCCTTTTTCCACCTCAAAGTAAAAAACATAAGGTATTAGTGACTTAAAGTATCACAATTGCAACATTATTTCTTGTACTTTATATCTCACAATTGTAACTTGGTTTCTCAGAATTATCATTTTAAATCTGAGAATTGCTATTTTTAATGACAATTGTAATTTCACGTCTCACAGTTATTTTATTTCTAATAATTGCGACTTTATATCTCATAATCATATAAAGTGACTATATTTTGCAATTGTGCATTGATTTGCGTAATTGTTATTTTATATCTCACGATTTCACAGTTGTGATTTTGTAAACTTTACATCTCACAATAATTTTATATCTCATATTTGTTACTTTCTATCATACAATGTGACTTGTAATTCCTTTTTCCACCTCAAAGTAAAAATCATAAGGTATTAGTGACTTAAAGTATCACAATTGCAACATTATTTCTTGTACTTTATATCTCACAATTGTAACTTGGTTTCTCAGAATTATCATTTTAAATCTGAGAATTGCTATTTTTAATGACAATTGTAATTTCACGTCTCACAGTTATTTTATTTCTAATAATTGCGACTTTATATCTCATAATCATATAAAGTGACTATATTTTGCAATTGTGCATTGATTTGCGTAATTGTTATTTTATATCTCACGATTTCACAGTTGTGATTTTGTAAACTTTACATCTCACAATAATTTTATATCTCATATTTGTTACTTTCTATCATACAATGTGACTTGTAATTGCTCATTTATTTCCCTCAGTTATCTTAATTAGAAATTTTTGACTCACAATATGACTTTAAATATCGCAGGTGCGACTTGATGTCTCACAACTGTTACTTTTTTCTCATAATTATGACTTTATATCCCACATTGTGACTATATTTCGCAATTGTGCCTTGAGTTTTTTTGTAATTGTTTTTGTTTGACAAATTCAAATTCATATTCATATTTCACAGTTGTGATTTTATCTCAGTTGTTACTTTATTTCTCATAATTGCAACTTTATATCTCACAATTGCAAAATTCCTTGAAGGCCACTTTATGTCTCATAATGTGACTTTAATGGCTTGTAATTGTGTGTGTATCTTCCTAAATGGAAAGTTTATCGTAATGTGATTTTATATCATGTAGTGTGACTTAATTTATTTGTAAATTACTTTTTTTTTTTAATTAATTTCCTGTTTTAATCCTCACTCTCAAGTGGAAACAAGCTTCCATACCATGACATGAAAAAGCAATTTTTGAGAAATAAAAGTTGCTGTGTGATTCTAAACAAATTTTCAAGACTAAATAATTTCATACAATTATGTTGTTTCCATTGTAAACAGGCTTAGAACAGTCTTAACAAAGATCCTCAGTTAACAAACTGAAGGTCAGATTATACCAGCCAGCTGTGCCAGCGTTTGATTAGTGATTACTGCCATAACATATCCATCCTCAGAAACGGGGCATGGACGCCATGGACGGCATGGGCTCCTTGCAGCACCAGCTGTGGGATCGGATTCCAGGTCCGACAGCGTTCCTGCAGCAACCCCACTCCCCGCCATGGAGGACGTGTTTGTGTGGGCCAGAACCGTGAAGAGAGGTAAAGAAAAGCGAGACAGCTCATTATATATGCAAATGTATTCGTTTTTTGGAATTTACACTCAAAATCCACAAAATCTCAGGGGAGAAATGCCTGTTTGAAAGGGCATGATGCTTCTTTTGTTTGTTCCTTTCATTCTCACCTGCTGCATGTGTGATTGCTGCTGTGATTGCATGGCAGTTGACGATAATGAATAAATATATGCAGCTCATTTTATTGCTTTTTTATTACTCATCCTATTATGCAATGTTCATCTCTAGAAAGCTTGTTAGTACATAACTAGAATCACACAAACCAAATGCTTGAATGGAGGAGTGAGAGAGGTTCTTCTTTATCTGCCCCATAATTTGTGTGACTGACATCCAATTAAAAATAAACATGCTAAGGCTTGCTAATTACAGAGACTGCAGCCACAGACTCCACATACACATGCTCAAACACTGTAGGTATGATAGTGCACCATCTAATCATGGCAGATTTATGTTTAAACTGCGCTGCCCTGAGAATGTGTGAGGTTTCTAAGCAACAGTGCATTGCAGCTGAAAAATTAGACCTGAAGTGCTGGGATGAAGAGAAGTCGAGAGAGGCATCTGTTGGAAACAGTTGTGGTCTCTCTGTTGAAGGTGCCAACTTTTCCCAGCTCACAATTCAGGTTTTTGTACATTTTTATCTCTATTATGACTTATGTTAAAGACATCATTGTTTATTCCCTGAAACTCAGCGGTTCCTCTAGCAGGGCAGAAAAAGATAAGGAAATTATCTCTTTATTATCTTAGTAGTTTCTGCTAGACCAGAGGTAAATAATTGGTTTTGCTTCAGGACTCAAGTGGCGGCCAACAAGGTGAAACAAAATGGTACTGGACTAAATTGAAAAATTGACCGTTTTGTAAATGTAACTTGCTATAACTATGCATGATTTAAAAAATAATAAATAGAAGATGACATTTTAACAATATAACAAACTGAGTTCAGGTTTGCCAAGATGTCTGCAATCACAAGTCATAAACTTTCTAATTTCACTTCATCCAGTTATCCCAAGCTCATGATATGAGCCATGCTATCCACATTAATTTTATAATTTTATACTTATACTGTATTTAAAAAAATGCCTCATTTATTTCTACTTTTATGTTTCCTAAGCAATTTCAGGATAAACATCTGAGACAAAGTTCATACCTACTAGAGTTCTTGAAAATATATTTCATCTAAGTGTCTTGGCCTATGAAGGAGCAACTGCTGAGCAATAACATTTTCCTGTGAGATGGGACAGAACGAGCATGCCACGGTTTTTGAGTCACCCTAGAAACACAGACATGAGGCTTAAGACATGAAGAATGTTGCAGATTGGTAGTTTTTCTTTTTCTTTCTTTTTTCTTTTTTTATGCAGGTGACTGTGAAGCAGACGATTTCTGCCACCTCTTGCATTTTCCATCTCCTGCCCCCCACTTACACTCTTTATTCAAGGCGCTGGGGCACTTGATGCCCTTAGGTGTCTGAGCATAAAGGCTGTGAATAATCAGCAGAAAAGTTCTGGTGCAAGCTTTGAGTTTGGCTCTAGTCTAGCTAGTCTACAAGCCCCTGCGAGTTTTTCACACCACCCATCCATTCTAATACAACACCTCGACCAGCCCAGCGGTGCATAATGGCTGTGAAAACATATCTGGGGAGCGCGTCAGGGCCCACAGTTTTCATTTAAGGTTGAAGGGAGCCGAGTTAATAGCTCAAAAGTGCTTTGTCAGTTCCCTTAGCAGGACCCTGCTTCGGACCAAAAGAAGAAAGCAACATTCCTGTTTTTGTTCTACTCGGGCTACAGCAAAATCTCTATAGTTCGGGGTCTTTTGTCTGATATTGAAAGAAGTTTGGATTCACTTGTTAGTGCTGCGGGGAAATTTTTTTCTGTAAGTCCTGCTCAGCCATTGGGCATCTGTTCAGAGGTATTCAGCTCATATGTACAGTCACGCTTTATTCCCTGTTTGCGCACATGCTGCCAGATGGCAAAGTCCTCAGCACGCAACTCTGCTGTGGGTCAGTCACCATGAGATGTCTTCAGTGAGGGAAAGAGAAAGAAAGAAAAAGAGAGAGTGCGAGATTCAGCTAAAGTGATGCTTCAGTCAAAAATAAATATTCTTTCCTCATTTACTCACCCTTTTGTTGTTCAGAAATCATTCTAAATCAGCTGACACCACGTGATGTTGAGTCAGCCGACCGGTCCAGATATTTAACATGCTAGATATTTGTTTGTCAGTGAGCCTCTTTGATGCGTCGTTGAGTAGTTCACACATAAAGATTGACGAGTGCTGATCACCCCTTCGATTTTCCCCCAATCACAGCCTGACCTGTCCGCAAGCTCGTTGACTTGCAAATCCGGCTTAAATCGAGCATAAAATCCTGTAGTGTGTACTTGGCTTTACTGACCCCAAACTTTAAACAGTAGTGTACATATTTCATATAAATAATATTTCTTAATATTATATGTTATTATCCTGTACATAGTATATACAAACCCAATTCCAAAAAAGTTGGGACACTGTACAAATTGTGAGTAAAAAAGGAATGGAATAATTTACAAATCTCATAAACTTATATTTTATTCACAATAGAATATAGATAACATATCAAATGTTGAAAGTGAGACATTTTGAAATGTCATGCCAAATATTGGCTCATTTTGGATTTCATGAGAGCTACACATTCCAAAAAAGGTGGGACAGGTAGCAATAAGAGGCCGGAAAAATTAAATGTACATATAAGGAACAGCTGGAAGACCAATTTGCAACTTATTAGGTCAATTGACAACATGATTGGGTATAAAAAGAGCCTCTCAGAGTGGCAGTGTCTCTCAGAAGTCAAGATGGGCAGAGGATCACCAATTCCCGTATATATATCCAAGTTCTAGAATGCTATATGCTCCCATCCAGACGTCGTGTCTTTCAGGGAAGACCTTGCATTTTCCAACATGACAATGCCAGACCACATACTGCATCAATTACAACATTATGGCTGCATAGAAGAAGGATCCGGGTACTGAAATGGCCAGCCTGCAGTCCAGATCTTTCACCCATAGAAAACATTTGGCGCATCATAAAGAGGAAGATGCGACAAAGAAGACCTAAGACAGTTGAGCAACTAGAAGCCTGTATTAGACAAGAATGGGACAACATTCCTATTCCTAAACTTGAGCAACTTGTCTCCTCAGTCCCCAGACATTTGCAGACTTATAAAAAGAAGAGGGGATGCCACACAGTGGTAAACATTGCCTTGTCCCAACTTTTTTGAGATGTGTTGATGCCATGAAATTTAAAATCAACTTATTTTTCCCTTAAAATGATACATTTTCTCAGTTTAAACATTTGATATGTCATCTGTTGCATTCTGAATAAAATATTGAAATGTGAAACTTCCACATTGCATTCTGTTTTTATTCACAATTTGTACAGTGTCCCAACTTTTTTGGAATCGGGTTTGTAAATGAAAAGAACATGTTCCATGCCTGCATTGGCTCTGGCACCAGCACCCTTTTGTTGGACAAGGGACGTTACGCACTCAGGGGCTTGGAGCCTAGTGACCAACTCTCTCTGTAAGTCTCAGGTCATGCAGCCTGAGGCTTTGGAGGTCTCTGAGAGTGGCCCCACTGGCCTGGTCCATAATCCAGCACTGGTCCGGAGCCATATATCTATCCTGGCACAGGGTGTCAGTAAACACAGAGCCAGCAACTCCCATCCATTTGTGCTCAGAAACTCTCTAAAACAAAACAGAACGCCTGCAGGCAAAAGAACTGTTGTCGTAACACTCCAGTACTTTGTTCTGCTTGAAATCCATTTGATAAATGAAGGTGTTTTTACATGCTCCCTCATTCTCTTCATACACCATCTCAAATGTGCTATTAATTACCACTTCTTGTTCTTTTGATCGTTTGTTTCTTTCCCCTTTTTTGTGCCAGAACAGGGGCAAACTTGTTAAACTTAGCAAATCCGATTTGAATGAACAGTATTTGCATATGCAAATTGGCAGTGGGTTTCCCTTGGCTATAAATCTTTCTTATATGGATCTCTCGACTTTTTTATTGCACGCTACATCACAACAAGTTGCCCTGATCAGTAGTTCTCTAACGGGAATGTGTACCGCTTCCTATTTTTGGATACTTTTTCTTTTTCATATTTGAAACTGATAATGTTCTCTTATTTTCTCATTTGAAAATAAAAAATTATCATCAGACTTCTCTTTTGAAGAAAGTGTTTGCAGGCACAAGAAAATAAAAATGCACCTTGTGTAATTTCCCCCGGAGTGTTCTACAGTTCTACAGATAAATATTGCCCATATGGAAGGCTATACCATGATTTTCTTTCCTCATACAAAAAATTTTTTTTCGCTGGAAGAGTGTGGCGTTAATTTCGGCAGGCAAATAGAAATTTTGTTAATAAATTGCAAACTATAATCAGCCTAATTTACATAAAAAAGAGATGTCTGTAGTGAAAAGAATGACAGTGGCTTCATGTAAATACTCAAGCCATAGCATTACCACCTGGTTAAAATAAATCGTGAATAGTTAAGATGACATTTTTTTCCTGGAAATGTTTCATACAAAAAGTGTAGGGGGGGGATCAAATAAAATGAATATGATTTTAGTTAACTTTTTGATTTGATGTGTTTTTAGCACTTAAAATCAGTAAGAATTTGTTTTCCTGCTTTATTTGTATCCTGCTTACATCTGTGCTCATTTTTTATGGTTCGGGGGTCATCACAGGCTCAGGATGGTTGAGGTTATTTTTTAATTCATTTTCCGAGCCTTTGTTCTGATTATGACCGTATCTTCAAAAGGAAGCTGACTTCATTTATTATTCGCTTCCTTTCAAAGATCTGATTGCAGTGAGACCACATGAAAGCTGGAATGATTGAGTTTGTGTGTCCAATCATCATGCTTTATACCAATTACCTTTATACCAACTACTTTTCAATTACAACTACTCGAACAATGGGCCCAGAAAACCTCCTCTGCCTGCAGACCTCATTTAGATAATACACATCTCCATCAGTGCTCATTACACTAAGGTTAACCTAGGCATTTCCTGTCCTTGGAGACCTACACAACTGCTAGCCATTCATTATCTCTTGTTTGCTGTTCCTACCTGAGTTAGTTAAATATTTTTTTCCTTGTTCAAAGGTATAAACTTGTTTTGTTAAACACATGGATTTTTTAATGGCTCTTTTATATGTCAGCATGAATTCACCATTTCTTGATGCACCAAGTACTTCTAAATGGTTTACCATTAGTTTCTATTATGGTGTACTATCGTTTCGGGGGAGAAAGAAATTGAAAATGATTATATTCTTACTTCTTTTTTATTTAATCATTTGTGCTTATTGAGGCCATTGTTTTTATTGCATAATCAGGATGTTTGAGTGAATAACTAGGAGATGAGTTTTTGAATAAATTTTTATTTGCATGCTGAAATGTTTGTTTTAATCTGTTTTAGATACTGCAATGAGCACCTGCCCTGCCCCCCACATGTCTATTGGTCAGCATGGTCTCCATGGGAACGCTGCACAGTTCCATGCGGCGGTGGGATCCAGTCGCGACGACGAACGTGCGAGAATGGAAACGAATGCCCTGGATGCAGCGTTGTATGTCACTTTCATATTATTACTCTAGAATTTTTTACATCCCAAACTTTTGAACAGTAGTGAACATATCTGCATTTATATCTGCAATCCCAAAATGAATTTCCTCCTTTGGAAAGCTGGGAGGAGCTTTCCATGTATTGTACATTAGCATTGCAAGAGTAAGCTGGGATTTTCCACTCATGAGTTAGCTGTGATATTCTTACTCTACTTTTAAAACCAGTCACCCACTCGCTGCTAGTTTAGAATAAGTCCATCTCACATGACCACGGTTCACTTTTCATGCCATTCGTGGACGTGGTTGGGTGATTTAGAGAATCTGGAACAGCTTTAAATAGTTCATTTGCTATTTAAATTTATTTGTAAGGAATAATAACATCTGTCCAGTTTAGAAATCAAGGCTGTCAACCGTTTCGATCTTTGCTGCTTAATCAATGGCACCTGGGAGACACAATGGCTTAAGAGAAAGTTCAGACGTTCCTGTGAGTCCTAATAGTAATGCTCTGTCAAATTGTGTGCTTGTTTAGCCTCAAGGCCAGCTGACTGAGATCCATCACAATGTAGATGACACCAAAAACACCAACACACTGAAGTATGCTTGGAATGCCACAGAGGCTGTGAGGGCAGCAACATCATGTCGATATATATATATATATATA
>NW_015505544.1:345011-372381 GCF_001515645.1 Sinocyclocheilus grahami
AGAGAGTGTGAGAGGAGCAAAATCATGTAGATATATATATATATATATATATATATATATATATATATATATATATATACACAAGCTTCATATTAGTATATATATATATGTGTGTGTGTGGGGGTACCAGGGTGGTGCATTGCCTGATTTGGATTTGTGTGCTATTTTTGTGCCATATGAGCACAAAGTTACATATCTGGTGAGCTGCTGATGTATTCAAAGAGGTAATACTTAGAACAGATGCTTTAATAAGCAAGCTTAATATTATTTTCTGTTACTGATGATTGCCAGACTCTGGCATGGCCCATACGTGCAAACAGCTGTTATCGTTTTCTGAAAAATTCCCTTTTGAAATACTAGTTGGTGGTTGTTTTGTCAGATACAATAAAAACATGATTCGTCAGTCAGCTGGTAATTTTACACGGGGGTTCGTTTGTCACAGTGCTTGTAACCTCTATGTAATGATAGTGATAAAGCCCACGTGAATGTAGCCAGGTGTCTGAGTAGACAGAAAAATAATAATGAGTACCTGACAACCCTTAATAGGTTGTCTGTTTGTGAGGTCATTCATATGTTCAGTGTAATGATGCTTTGATAATCAGACTCAAACATTACCGTCACTTTGTCCTAGGGCAAGTGTATTTTCAGAATCAACACTGCTTAAAATCTGTGAATATGTGAAGTGCCGTGTTAAGTGTAAAAATGTAAGGCTTTTTTCCTCTTTTCTCAGTGTTAATTAGATTTATGTAACAGCAAAAATAAGGTGTCTTATACCAAAAGTTTTCTCTTTTTAGAATGCATGATGTCAGCTAATCATGCATTCTAAATAATACTGCACTTTTTGTGAAATGTTCAGATCGTCCTCTTCCATCCACTCTGAATTCACCAGTTCAAGAGTGTTGCAAGTGGAAACCTGAGTATTTCAGTTAACTTCTCATCACAGATAGTGTGCTCTCAGGGGTTTGAAGCGTGATATTATCATATAAATTTTATATAATAATGCATTATAAATTAAAATATATACAATATATACAATATATATATATATATATATATATATATAATACTTTTTTACAATATTAAATCTGTATATTACAAATGTCTATATTATATTATAAAATATTATATATATTTTTTATATTAGGATTTAGTCTGTGATTCATAAAGGGATAGTTCATTCAAAAATGTAATTGCTGTCATTAATTACTGACCCTCTTGTCGTTCCAAACCCGTAAGACCTTTGTTCATCTTCGGAACACAAATTAAGTTCCTCTTCAGGAACTCGAGCTGCGTCGGAAACGCTAGGGGAATGCCCTTCAGCGTGACGGGCTCTGAACCTCGTGTGTAATCAGACCAATAGATGGGCGAGACGTCACGGCGGGTGACGTAATGACCAGGAAGCTATAAAAGCACGTGCGGTGAGACCAGCGTCAGCTTTTGTCATTCAGCAAGCGCTCTGTGTGTGTGTCAGTCTGATATCTGTTTGTGAGTCTTATTTAGTGTTGTCTGTCACGAAATCTAAAGCAAGACAAAACCAGACACTAAGGCGAGGGCAGGCAGCGTTCAGGCTGTGTGTTCTTCTCTGCCCGCGTTACTTTACGGGTGGGGATACACACAGTTTGTTTGTTGTCTGCTTGAGAGCAAGAGTCAGCTCTCGGGAAAAAAAAGGGAGCTGACGGCCGTTTTGGTAGCGTTTGTTACTGCCTTGCTTCTCTCTCATGGGGCTCTCTTTGAGGAGAGAGCTTTCACTAGCGTTTCTCGCGGCGCCGGCCCCGCTTTCGCCGAGGCGGTTCTCTCGCCCTAGCTGTGCAGTCTTCCACACTAGGCAGATACTTAGAAGTCTGGCGGCGTGGGCAGTCACGTTCCCCTAGCGTTTCCGACGCAGCTCGAGTTCCTGAAGAGAAACGTCTCAGGTTACGTATGTAACCCTAGTTCCTCGAGGGAACGAGACGCTGCGTCGCGGTGCCATACTTCCGGCGTCCCTGCCAGCGCTTGCTTCATTCCTAGAAGCTGACGCTGGTCTCACCGCACGTGCTTTTATAGCTTCTTGGTCATTACGTCACCCGCCGTGACGTCTCGCCCATCTATTGGTCTGATTACACACGAGGTTCAGAGCCCGTCACGCTGAAGGGCGTTCCCCTAACGTTTCTGACGCAGCGTCTCGTTCCCTCGAGGAACTTGGGTTACATACGTAACCTGAGACGATATTTTTGATGAAATCAGAGCTTTCTGACCCAGCACAGACAGCAATGCAACTTGCAACGGGTAAAAGTTCCCCGGCCCAGAAAGATAGTAAGGACATCAGGACATCAGTGGTTTAACTGTAATTTTATGAAGCTACGATAATACTTTTTGTTCGCAAAGAAAACAAAAATAACGACTTAATTCAACAATTTCTTCTCTTCCGTGTCAGTCTTTGATGCACGTTCACATGAGTTTAGCTCCTGCTGCTGTCGCAGGAACCTGCGTTCTGACGTAGTGTATATTCTGGTTCAAATAAGTAAGGCTGAGCAAAAAATTGCAAGTCATCCTCTCTGTCGAAATCTTCAGATATGTTCACGAAGACTCTTTAATGTATAGTGTACATCAATCAGCACATCAATCATCACCAATCAGTTATTGAGGGGGAAATAAAATAAATATAAATTTTTTATATTTCAGTTGATTTAGACTTTTTGATTTTGTGTGTGTGTGCTCACGGTATGCTGTTGGAAGGAGTACGAGGGAAACGAGGTGTACAATCAAAAGTCTTTAATCCAAGGAACACAGGGTAAATCCACACAAAGGGCGCTGGAGCAAACACGCGTACACAACGAGTAGACCCGACCGAGATAGACTGCACAGACTGGGACTTAAATACAGGGGATGATTGGGGAAACACAGATGCATGGGATGACTAATCAAATTAATTAACAAAGCGAGGACAGGAACATGACCAAATAAGGGAACAGAAACAGGGGCAAAACATGACCCAGACAGTCCATGACCCTGACAGTGTGTGGGTTTTAATTAATTACCTGTACTATTTTAAGTAATATTACTTCAATATATTAATATTAATTGTTATTAATTTAAATAAATGTAAGTAATTCTGCTACCCCTTTGTGAGTTTGCTCAGGCCACCTGCTTCAGAGCCACTAGCCTATATTATTGTATATCAAATAAAATCATGGGATGACTAATCAAACTAATTAACAAAACGAGGACAGGAACAGGACCAAATAAGGGAACAGAAATGGGCAAAACATGACACAGACAGTCCATGATCCTGACAATATGCCCCCTCCCAGAAGGTGCGTCCTCGCACCGTAGAACAACAGATGGGTGGGAATGGGTGGGAACTAAGGAGGAGGCTGAGGAGGAGGACAGATGTACGGGAGGGGGCCGGCAGACAGAGTCCAGGGAGGAGATTATGGAGGGAGGATTCAGAGCTAAACTCTGGATCGGGAGCCCCCTCTAGGCTGAACACGCGAACAGGATGGTGCTCTGGAGAAACGGACACTTGGGGGCGCTTTCGAGGAGTGGGCACTGGAGGGCGCTTTCGAGGAGCGGGCACTGGAGGGCGCTCTGGACTGGATTCATGGACTGGAGCCCTCTCCTCTTCAGTGTGGCACATTCGCCGTGCCATACTCAGCTCACCCTCAGGCGCGGTGCAGGGGGCGGAGCTCCTCTCCGCGCTCACACCGTCCGCGGCTTTCTCCCTCGTGACGGGCATTGTCGTCGGCTCTCGAACCTGGTCTGTCAGATACAGCTCTACGCCCGGGGTGATCCTTAACGCATCGCGGGGAGATGGTGGGCTGGGCTCTCGAACAGGATGGTGCTCTGGAGAAACGGACACTTGGGGGCGCTTTCGAGGAGTGGGCACTGGAGGGCGCTTTCGAGGAGCGGGCACTGGAGGGCGCTCTGGACTGGATTCATGGACTGGAGGCCTCTCCTCTTCAGTGTGATTCGCCGTGCCATACTCAGCTCACCCTCAGGCGCGGTGCAGGGGGCGGAGCTCCTCTCCGCGCTCACACCGTCCGCGGCTTTCTCCCTCGTGACGGGCATTGTCGTCGGCTCTCGAACCTGGTCTGTCAGATACAGCTCTACGCCCGGGGTGATCCTTAACGCATCGCGGGGAGATGGTGGGCTGGGCTCTGGGTCTGGAGTGGATCTGACAAGATCATCCACAGGATAGGATGGCGATCCGTTTCTCACCCGAGTCCACCCCACGAAGTCAACGAAATCCTATCGAGGACCATCCTCGGACGACGGTGCTCTGCTCGCGGTGTTCAAGCTCGCGTCATAGAATGAGCAGAGCGCATCATCCGGGTAGCTGATGGTGCTAGCTAACAGCCGGAACAGTCTTGTATGGTCCTCGAGAGATCTGTCCCCCTGCTCCAGCAGGAGGAGGAGGAATTCGGGGTGAAGGAGGGGATCCATGGAAACAACGGGAACAAAAGAAAACACTGAGGAAAAACGAAAAACAAACGGAGGGGAAACACATGGAGGTTACTGTCTTTGGTCGGGTCTTCTGTCACGGTACTCTATTGGAAGGAGTACGAGGGAAACGAGTATAATCAAAAGTCTTTAATCCAAGGAACACAGGGTAAATCCACACAAAGGGCGCTGGAGCAAACACACGTACACAACGAGTAGACCCGACCGAGACAGACTGCACAGACTGGGACTTAAATACAGGGGATGATTGGGGAAACACAGATGCCTGGGATGACTAATCAAATTAATTAACAAAGCGAGGACAGGAACATGACCAAATAAGGGAACAGAAACAGGGGCAAAACATGACCCAGACAGTCCATGACCCTGACAGTGTGTGGGTTTTAATTAATTACCTGTACTATTTTAAGTAATATTACTTCAATATATTAATATTAATTGTTATTAATTTAAATAAATGTAAGTAATTCTGCTACCCCTTTGTGAGTTTGCTCAGGCCACCTGCTTCAGAGCCACTAGCCTATATTATTGTATATCAAATAAAATCATTAATTAAAATAAAATGGTATTTGGTTATGAGTCATTAGTGAGTGGCATGACTAACGTTTAGTACAACTACCACATACAAAGCCTTCTTTTAAATGATTTTTCCAAAAAGCTTGGTCATTTGAACAATTATGTTTATTAAGTCACCCAAAATATACACACAAATTAATAACTTTTATTTCATGGTAAATCAAGGCCTATTTGTACCTTGTATGCAATTCAAGGCCTCAGAAGTTATCTCTTATGAAGGCATTTGGATGACATTCTGAGAGTTCTTGAGTTTCTTTATTAATTTCTTCCAAATATATATTAAAACCATCCGAAGCCCATAAAAAACCCTGCATCCCATTTCTCTACGATGACTGTGCAGTATGGGTATTAATTTATCTGACGCTGTGGTCAGATAGAGACAAGTTTTCTCCAGAGAATTTGAACATTCCCAAATGACAGCATTTTTCTTTAGGCCCCCTGATGGAGTGTATCATGCTCCGTAGTCTTGCTTGACTGATTGTGCACTTTTCTGTACTAATAATTGAGCCTATTTGTCTTGGTGGTCCATTGTGGAATGGCCAGGCGGCGTGTCTCAGGTGAACCGCCAGTAATGAATGCAATCAGCAACACCTGCGTAATGGATTGGAGTTTGTTGTTTTCTGTAAAACATACTAGAAGCTGCGTATCTCAGCAGAGTCAGGGGCATTCAGTCAAAGATGTGAGGCGTAGAACGGCCAATTACGATCAACACACACGTACTTGCTGATACGCTGTATTTTTGTGAAGACACAAAGGATTGAGGGTTGTGTGTGTGTGCTGAGTGGATGTAATGATGTTAGAAGGCTCCAGAGAGCACGGGTGGGATTACTCATTAGTCAGCAGATGCCTGGAGACTGAACAGGGACCAGCAGACCTTCGTACAGGGCATCCCCTAACCCCTGTCTCCACTACCCATAACGCATTAGTGACAGACGAGAACTTTAGGTAATACAGTAATTCTGAGGATGAAAAACATACTTGGGGAGTGCGAAGTCTGAAAAAGATGGAGAGAGTGGGGATAATGAATAGACTGTTGGTGGAAAACAAGAATGGAACAATAGAGAATTAGGGACAGGAAAAGGCAGATAAAGTGAGATGGATTGAGAATTATAGAAATGAAAATCATAATTTCACACAAGTACACAAGTATCAGGCTGCGTACATCAACACATCAGTAACCGTTAAAAATCACCATTATGATGTGCTGCTAGGCGTTCGCCCAGCTGGTGAGAACATCTGAATCCAATGTAGCATCAGCACCTCAGCTGATGTGTTTGAGTGCATTCTGCTGCATTATCTCTTTCACCTAATGCCCTCGAAGTGAGATTTTTGCAGTGATGCTTTGCAGCGAATGAAACTTTATGAATTTTCTGATGTCTGCTTATAAACCAGAAAGACTATTGAATATTTGTATTTTCACCCAGTCCCACACCATTTGGGCTACAGACACCTCAAATCCTGAGGGGTTTTTGAGGAGAGGTATCATATTTCTTTTTTAAGTGATCCAACATTTCAGATCAGACAATTTCCTCTCCTATGATAAAGAATTATAATCCATTATAATCCATCCATTCTACAAAATTATAGTCTATATAAATGTGCAATACATATACACAATACAATACAATACAATATATATATATATATATATGAAAGGGCTGTCGATCTGTCTCAAGATCAGTTGTGCGAACACAGGGACTTGGTTCTCTCACACCTCAGATTGTTAATCTAATTAATTGTGGTGATTTAGGAAATTAAATCATAAACTAAATTTACCCACAAAAGATTAAAAATAAAGGTCATTATTGTGTAAAAGGTCATAATTATGTATTGTGTATTGTGTAAGAGAAAAGCATCAAATAGACATTACAAAAAGTATCTTTAGAAAGAAATATTTTATTTTATTCAATATAGAACATTACAATTGCATAAATAATGCCTAATTATCATTCAATTATTACATGTATTTAATGAATCATTAAATTAGAAGTTTAATTATTTATACACTATTACACTAAAAAATGTGTATGTGTGTTTGTGTGTGTGTGTGTGTGTGTGTGTGTGTGTGTGTGTGTTTACCCACACATAAGTAAATATACATTATATATCATTTATTTCAAATAAATGTAATGTGCTGCTAACTTTTTTCCATCACATTTGTCTCTCACAGTGATGAAAAGCTGAAACTAAAGAACCAGGTTCTTTAATATTTTAATGGCATGTTTACATATAGACTTAATACAGCTTGTAGCTGTAGTTTGTTAGATTGTGGAGGCATCAGGACATTGCATGTTTAATGGAACCATGTAATTATTGGGTAACTCGTTTTGCTTTTGTGCTCTGAGAGAGTGCAGCCTAGCATGAACATTTCACTAGGCGTAGTCACACAAGTACAACACTAACACCCAATGCCCTCCTTTGTCTCTGAGAAATCATACTGCAAAAATCTCTGTGTTAGAGCCTTTCTAGCTGATGTGTTGATGCTCAGTGAGGTAAAAAGCGTTGAGTCCGCTGATTTCATTTCATCATATTTATAAACCATTATAAAATATTAACAAAGAGAGTGCGTAAACAAAAATAGATGGTCAGACTGCACAGCAAACAATGCCTAAACTTTTCCATATCTTTAACCTCGGCTGCTCCCCATCCTTGGGAGAAAAGAGGTGAGAAAAAACTAGTTGAGGCAGGGGAGGTGAAGTAGACAGCCGTCTGAGTGCTTCACATCAGCTCTCCTTCTGTCTGACAGATTGACAGATGAACAAAAAGGACTTTTATCTTATTTTGCCAAGGTCTGGCAGTCATTCAAGGTCTGTTAAGCATAAATAAATGCAGCGAGAATGGACACAGCTCTCCACTCGACCAAATGAACACATATGATTTACAGGAAATCTATAGCTCCTTGTTTCAGGCGAATTTATTAAGGTGTCAGGACATGAATCTGACTGCCTCAAGTGCTAGACATTGGTATCTGAAGACGCTCTACATTATCATAAATTGAAGGATTGAAAGCTCATAACTGCTGGTACAGATCAAGGATATAGGCAGTGTATATGACATATCAATTATAGAAATGCAATAAAACAATCAGGAATTTAAGAGGTTAGATTTGCCACAAGTTCCCACTGAACTAGAACGTCTCTAGGTTACGTATGTAACCATGGTTCCCCGAGGGAACGAGACGCTGCGGCTCTTTGCCATACTCCCTGCATCCCTGCAGGCGCTACTTCATCGAAGCTGGTTTGCGCCCGGCTGGATGTGCCTTTATGCTTTCTGGTGCTTACGTCACCCTGCTCGTGACGTCTCGCTGCTCCATTGGACGGATTTGACACGTGCTTCAGAACGCGGTCACGCAAGGGCGTTCCCAAAGCGTCTCGATGCAGCTCGAGTTCCTGAAGGGGAACGTCTCTAGGTTACGTATGTAACCATGGTTCCCCGAGGGGACGAGACGCTGCGGCTCTTTGCCATACTCCCTGCATCCCTGCAGGCGCTACTTCATCGAAGCTGGTTTGCGCCCGGCTGGATGTGCCTTTATGCTTTCTGGTGCTTACGTCACCCTGCTCGTGACGTCTCGCTGCTCCATTGGACGGATTTGACACGTGCTTCAGAACGCGGTCACGCAAGGGCGTTCCCAAAGCGTCTCGATGCAGCTCGAGTTCCTGAAGGGGAACGTCTCTAGGTTACGTATGTAACCATGGTTCCCCGAGGGGACGAGACGCTGCGGCTCTTTGCCATACTCCCTGCATCCCTGCAGGCGCTACTTCATCGAAGCTGGTTTGCGCCCGGCTGGATGTGCCTTTATGCTTTCTGGTGCTTACGTCACCCTGCTCGTGACGTCTCGCTGCTCCATTGGACGGATTTGACACGTGCTTCAGAACGCGGTCACGCAAGGGCGTTCCCAAAGCGTCTCGATGCAGCTCGAGTTCCTGAAGGGGAACGTCTCTAGGTTACGTATGTAACCATGGTTCCCCGAGGGGACGAGACGCTGCGGCTCTTTGCCATACTCCCTGCATCCCTGCAGGCGCTACTTCATCGAAGCTGGTTTGCGCCCGGCTGGATGTGCCTTTATGCTTTCTGGTGCTTACGTCACCCTGCTCGTGACGTCTCGCTGCTCCATTGGACGGATTTGACACGTGCTTCAGAACGCGGTCACGCAAGGGCGTTCCCAAAGCGTCTCGATGCAGCTCGAGTTCCTGAAGGGGAACGTCTCTAGGTTACGTATGTAACCATGGTTCCCCGAGGGGACGAGACGCTGCGGCTCTTTGCCATACTCCCTGCATCCCTGCAGGCGCTACTTCATCGAAGCTGGTTTGCGCCCGGCTGGATGTGCCTTTATGCTTTCTGGTGCTTACGTCACCCTGCTCGTGACGTCTCGCTGCTCCATTGGACGGATTTGACACGTGCTTCAGAACGCGGTCACGCAAGGGCGTTCCCAAAGCGTCTCGATGCAGCTCGAGTTCCTGAAGGGGAACGTCTCTAGGTTACGTATGTAACCATGGTTCCCCGAGGGGACGAGACGCTGCGGCTCTTTGCCATACTCCCTGCATCCCTGCAGGCGCTACTTCATCGAAGCTGGTTTGCGCCCGGCTGGATGTGCCTTTATGCTTTCTGGTGCTTACGTCACCCTGCTCGTGACGTCTCGCTGCTCCATTGGACGGATTTGACACGTGCTTCAGAACGCGGTCACGCAAGGGCGTTCCCAAAGCGTCTCGATGCAGCTCGAGTTCCTGAAGGGGAACGTCTCTAGGTTACGTATGTAACCATGGTTCCCCGAGGGGACGAGACGCTGCGGCTCTTTGCCATACTCCCTGCATCCCTGCAGGCGCTACTTCATCGAAGCTGGTTTGCGCCCGGCTGGATGTGCCTTTATGCTTTCTGGTGCTTACGTCACCCTGCTCGTGACGTCTCGCTGCTCCATTGGACGGATTTGACACGTGCTTCAGAACGCGGTCACGCAAGGGCGTTCCCAAAGCGTCTCGATGCAGCTCGAGTTCCTGAAGGGGAACGTCTCTAGGTTACGTATGTAACCATGGTTCCCCGAGGGGACGAGACGCTGCGGCTCTTTGCCATACTCCCTGCATCCCTGCAGGCGCTACTTCATCGAAGCTGGTTTGCGCCCGGCTGGATGTGCCTTTATGCTTTCTGGTGCTTACGTCACCCTGCTCGTGACGTCTCGCTGCTCCATTGGACGGATTTGACACGTGCTTCAGAACGCGGTCACGCAAGGGCGTTCCCAAAGCGTCTCGATGCAGCTCGAGTTCCTGAAGGGGAACGTCTCTAGGTTACGTATGTAACCATGGTTCCCCGAGGGGACGAGACGCTGCGGCTCTTTGCCATACTCCCTGCATCCCTGCAGGCGCTACTTCATCGAAGCTGGTTTGCGCCCGGCTGGATGTGCCTTTATGCTTTCTGGTGCTTACGTCACCCTGCTCGTGACGTCTCGCTGCTCCATTGGACGGATTTGACACGTGCTTCAGAACGCGGTCACGCAAGGGCGTTCCCAAAGCGTCTCGATGCAGCTCGAGTTCCTGAAGGGGAACGTCTCTAGGTTACGTATGTAACCATGGTTCCCCGAGGGGACGAGACGCTGCGGCTCTTTGCCATACTCCCTGCATCCCTGCAGGCGCTACTTCATCGAAGCTGGTTTGCGCCCGGCTGGATGTGCCTTTATGCTTTCTGGTGCTTACGTCACCCTGCTCGTGACGTCTCGCTGCTCCATTGGACGGATTTGACACGTGCTTCAGAACGCGGTCACGCAAGGGCGTTCCCAAAGCGTCTCGATGCAGCTCGAGTTCCTGAAGGGGAACGTCTCTAGGTTACGTATGTAACCATGGTTCCCCGAGGGGACGAGACGCTGCGGCTCTTTGCCATACTCCCTGCATCCCTGCAGGCGCTACTTCATCGAAGCTGGTTTGCGCCCGGCTGGATGTGCCTTTATGCTTTCTGGTGCTTACGTCACCCTGCTCGTGACGTCTCGCTGCTCCATTGGACGGATTTGACACGTGCTTCAGAACGCGGTCACGCAAGGGCGTTCCCAAAGCGTCTCGATGCAGCTCGAGTTCCTGAAGGGGAACGTCTCTAGGTTACGTATGTAACCATGGTTCCCCGAGGGGACGAGACGCTGCGGCTCTTTGCCATACTCCCTGCATCCCTGCAGGCGCTACTTCATCGAAGCTGGTTTGCGCCCGGCTGGATGTGCCTTTATGCTTTCTGGTGCTTACGTCACCCTGCTCGTGACGTCTCGCTGCTCCATTGGACGGATTTGACACGTGCTTCAGAACGCGGTCACGCAAGGGCGTTCCCAAAGCGTCTCGATGCAGCTCGAGTTCCTGAAGGGGAACGTCTCTAGGTTACGTATGTAACCATGGTTCCCCGAGGGGACGAGACGCTGCGGCTCTTTGCCATACTCCCTGCATCCCTGCAGGCGCTACTTCATCGAAGCTGGTTTGCGCCCGGCTGGATGTGCCTTTATGCTTTCTGGTGCTTACGTCACCCTGCTCGTGACGTCTCGCTGCTCCATTGGACGGATTTGACACGTGCTTCAGAACGCGGTCACGCAAGGGCGTTCCCAAAGCGTCTCGATGCAGCTCGAGTTCCTGAAGGGGAACGTCTCTAGGTTACGTATGTAACCATGGTTCCCCGAGGGGACGAGACGCTGCGGCTCTTTGCCATACTCCCTGCATCCCTGCAGGCGCTACTTCATCGAAGCTGGTTTGCGCCCGGCTGGATGTGCCTTTATGCTTTCTGGTGCTTACGTCACCCTGCTCGTGACGTCTCGCTGCTCCATTGGACGGATTTGACACGTGCTTCAGAACGCGGTCACGCAAGGGCGTTCCCAAAGCGTCTCGATGCAGCTCGAGTTCCTGAAGGGGAACGTCTCTAGGTTACGTATGTAACCATGGTTCCCCGAGGGGACGAGACGCTGCGGCTCTTTGCCATACTCCCTGCATCCCTGCAGGCGCTACTTCATCGAAGCTGGTTTGCGCCCGGCTGGATGTGCCTTTATGCTTTCTGGTGCTTACGTCACCCTGCTCGTGACGTCTCGCTGCTCCATTGGACGGATTTGACACGTGCTTCAGAACGCGGTCACGCAAGGGCGTTCCCAAAGCGTCTCGATGCAGCTCGAGTTCCTGAAGGGGAACTAGATGTTAGAACAGACAGTGCTCATTTGAACTGTCCCATGCCAGTGACAATTTTGTCTTTTTGTCAGTCCTTTGAGCTTCCATTCCAATCAAAATGTTATTTTAGCTTGTGTAAAATGCACTCCTTATTTATTCCCTCATTTCAGAGCTTTTTTCTCCTCACAGGCCATAAATTAAACTTGATCAATGACCTTTTCTGCTTGACTTGTTTGCGACTTGCCATGTTCAGCAAAGAGCGCAATGGATATATTTCATATGCCTGCAAAATGGCAACAAATCACATTCTCTGTTTAAAAAAAAAAAGAAAGAGAAAAAAATGTGTGCATATATATATATATATATATATATATATATTACTTCAGTTTTCAGTGTCACATGATCTATCTATCTATCTATCTATCTATCTATCTATCACTGTTCTTTTACATTTTCAAAAGAAATAAAATGTATCATGATTTCCACAAACATATTTAGCAGCAAAAACAGTTTTAGCAGCAGTTTTCAACATTTATAATAAAAAACAATACTTAAATTAAAATAACAATAATAATAATAATAATTGAGTACCTATAATAGTTGTAGTGTAATGTAATAAACCTGGAGTAATTGCATTAATTTTAAATTGTAATATTATTTCACAATATTGCTGTATTTCAAATAAATGCATATATATATTCTTTATGTTTTTTTTTTTAATATTAATAAAAAAATGTAATGTATTCAATATATATTTTATAAGTCATAAATATAGAAAATATGAAATACTATTAAAATATGTGACCCTGGACCACAAAACCAGTCATAAGTAGCATGGGTATATTTGTAGCAATAGCCAAAAATAGATTGTATTGGTCAGAATGATTTATTTTTCTTTTATGCCAAAAATCATTCGGATATTAAGTAAAGATCATGTTCCATGAAGATATTTTGTAAATTTCCTACCATAAATATATCTAAAATGTATTGTCATTAGTAATATGCATTGCTAAGGACTTCATTTGGACAACTTTAAAGGCGATTTTCTCAATATTTAGATTTTGTTGGGTTTTTTTGCACCCTCAGATTCCAGATTTTCAAATAGTTGCATCTCAGCCAAATATTGTCCTATCATAAAAACCCATACATCAATGGAAAGCTTATATATTTAGCTTATGATGTATAAATCTCAATTTCAAAAAAATTGACCCTTATGACTGGTTCCCTTTCAGTCGGTCACTCTCAACGTCACGTCGGATGACCGACGAATTGGGATCTCGCTTAGAGAGACCAATCTACTTTGAGTGTAAACTAAACGAGCCAATGCACATGCATTGCATCCAGCTGCCACTGATCACATCGTGAGTATAAGTAGGCAGCAGATGTAGCGCATATTCAGCTTTTCGCTTCGAAGCCGAGCGATCACATCGTTCTGCTCCTGACTACTCTACTGAGAGAAGAAGACTGAACGAGTTCAGCGTGCTCTTCGTGTTGGCGGTACGGCCCTTCAGTGGTGGTGGTTTCCCGTGTCGAGTGGGTTGCACATATCAGGCTGCACTACCCCCTGTTTGTGTTGCAGGTGATCATCTCCCCTGTGTGCCTCAGCACGCTAAAAGAGCTTTTTCCCTAAAAGAGAAATTTCGGGTGCGTCTTTTTAAAGACGATGTTGCGTGGCAAACTTGACGTTACGTCTTTGTAAAGACGATGTGGGTCTTGCTATAGACAACGTATCATCCAGGCGTTTCTGGATGCGGTTGTTACCTGGCGCTGGGTGATGGTCATGATCGCTGCCTCACGTGCCTGGGCATGTAGCACGCTGAGGTAGCGTTTGTGGATGAGTCATCTTCTCATTGCGGGAAGATGATCATCTCGGAGTCGTGGGCCAAGCTCCGTTTCCCTTAAGGGGCGGAGTTCCGTGGCCTCTGCCTCGATCTAGTTCTCCTCATGGCGGCAGCCAGGCGGCGGCTACTTCAGGCAGTAGCGCTGGCGGTCTGAGGCACTCCACAACCAGTTGAGCTGCCAATGGAACGTGCTGGGCTCTCTAAAAGGAGCGTACCAGCCGTATCCTTTGGCGCTCCTCCCGACGACCGGATGTCGATCGCTGCATCGGAGGGTGAGCCGGAGCTTTCTGGAGAGGAAGATTCGGCTGCGCTGCTCTCCTTCGGGACTGTAGCAATGCCTGAATCGGATCCGGAAATAACGGCTATGCTTCCACCGTGTCCGGAGCCCTCAAGGTTGGATGATTGGTTCTTCGGGGTGGTCCGCGTTGGTTCTTAGCGCCCGCCTCGGTGCCTTTCTTCCCGGAAGTGCATGAGGGGCTCACCAGGTCATGGACGGCACCTTTTACTGCCGGAAACCGATCTGCTGGTTCCTTCTCCCTCACCACTCTCGACGGTGGTGCGATATGCATCTAAGGTATGTCCATATGTGTATTGCTTCCGAAACCTCCTTCGGGAAGGTTGGAGCTTCCGTAACGGCCCTGTTCCAAGTAGAACGGGTACATTTTCCCAGTGTTATCCAGTCTTACTCAATGGGTAGTGCCATAGCAGCTGTAGCTGTCCTACGCCAAAAAGTAGGGGCGCAGGTGGCTTCCACAGGACACTGGAAGGGGCAGTACCTGTGGCCCTTTGCTACGTCTCGGTTACGTATGGTAACCCTCGTACCCTGAAGGAGGGAACGGAGACGTCACGTCCCGTCGCCACAGCTCCTGTGGCCGGGTCACCGGCTCGGCTCCTCAGCGAAAACCTGAATATGCGCTGCATCTGCTGCCTACTTATACTCACGCTGTGATCAGCGGCAGCTGGATGCAATAATCGCATGCCAATGTGCATTGGCTCGTTTAGTTTACACTCGAAGTAGATTGGTCTCGCTAAGTGAGATCCCAATTCGTCGGTCATCCGACATGACGTCTCCGTTCCCTCCTTCAGGGAACGAGGGTTACCATACATAACCGAGACGTTTTCTGGTCCACGGTCACATATTATAAATATTTATATGTATTAATATGTATACATATTGTATGTATAATCATGTTTTTTTATAAAGTAAAAACAAAAAAGTATCAAATATGAATTTTATAATATGAATATGAATAATAAATAAATTGTATTATATAAATGTTTCATACATTTTGCTGGTTTGTATAGGAATTCCAGTCTTGTAATACCCTCCCTTGCCCGGATCTAAAGAAGACCACTCCCTGGACCCCATGGACGCCGGTCAATATCTCAGATAATGGCGGGCACTATGAGCAGCGGTTCAGGTATACCTGTAAGGCGAGAGTACCGGAGCCCAGCCTGCTGGAAGTAGGGAGACAGCGGATTGAGATGAGGTACTGCTCCAGCGACGGTTCCACGGGATGCTCCACAGATGGTGAGATCTCATTCTGTCTCTCTTGCCTGTGATTCTTCATTTGTCACTCAGCTTTTTCCTTTTCTCTGCTCTCATCTTGCTTTTCTCCCTGTGTCTTTGATGAAGTGAGCCCATAGTGAAGCCACTTGATCTATTTGTCCATCAGTCGAAAGACAACATGATGTACTTTAGTGCTTCTCTCTTTCTTTCACTCTCTCTCTCTCTTTCTCTCATCTATGTGTGTTCACTACATCAGTTTTTGGAGTGTCGTCTCACCCAACACAAGTGCTCTTGGCTGCATTCTGCCTCAGAGAGACATGAGGAACATGCTAATGAAGTCAAATCAGTGAATGTGATTTCTTTCAGTGGTCGGGGGTCTTCCTGTCTGACAAAGTGCAACACTTGCACTTAATTTTATTTATTTACCTCCCTCCATTAGGTTTCACATCTGTGAACTTGCTGCGGTTTGTAAACAAGCTGTGAACTGAGTTATGGGAATCAAAGTGGCGCCAAGATATTAGATGGATATGCGGCGAAAACGGTATGTTTTTGAGTGATGTTTATAGACACTCATATTCTACAGTCAAGCTTTGATCTTCAACAGACATTCACTAAGAGATGCCACACACAAAGCTCTTTTTAGGCTATTTTTCTTTGATTTTCCATCTCACTAATTTCCATTTAGTTTTATGAGCAAGTGAGCTAAAATGATTAAAACAAAAGACTATTCAGAGCCATATAAAGAACAGCACAGAAACATTTAATTTGCCAGTTTGTGGAAGTCTTTTGTTGCTTTTAAATGCAGCTTTTCCATTTGTTATATTGTTCCATTGGATATTATATATATATGTGTACTGTACAGTATATATATTTATGTATATGTATATATAATTTTTTATAAACTTTATTAAGGAAGAATGCATTTATTTGATCAAAAGTGCTCATAAATACATTTATAATGTTACAAAACATATTTCAAATAAAATATGTATGTATATGCTGTATATATATTCTTGTGTGTAGAGTTGCATGCATACACACACACACATACTGTATATCTTTCTTTTATTTATTTATTTATATAGCACTATATAAATACAACTAAGTTGCCCAAAGTGCTTTACAAGGTACACATAGAAAATAACACATCAACATGAAGTAAATAGCGTAAAAAAAAAAAAATAATAATAATAATAATACAGTCCTAAAGCAACACCCATTTTAAAATGCCATAGAGAGTAAATTAATTTTTGAATTTAAGTCGGTGCGTTCTGATAGCTAGTGGCAGTTTATACCACAGATTTGGACCGCTCACCGCAAACGCACGATCACCCTTGAGCCTAGATCTAGTTGTGGGCACTGTTAAGAGTGCCAGATCACTGGATCTAAGTGATCTAGAAGGAACATGTCTTACGAGGAGATTTGCAAGATAAGGTGGAGTGCGGTTATTAGTAGACTTAAATACCATGACCAGGATTTTGAACTCAATTCTGTATTTTACAGGTAGCCAATTCAACGAAACAAGGATGGGAGTAATATGTTCATATTTTCGTGTCTGGGTCAGGAGTCTAGCAGCAGCATTCTGGACAAGTTGCAGCTGATCTAGAGATGACTTATTAATACCGCAGTAAAGCGAGTTGCAATAGTCTAGGTGGGAAAATATAAGTGCATGAATGATTTTCTGAGTATCTGACAAAATTAAAAACGGCTTAACTTTTGCGATTTGACGTAGATAAAAGAAGCAAGACCGAACCACAGAACTAATTTGTTTATCCATTTTAAGCTTATTGTCAATTTGGATGCCCAGATTTTTGACACAAGAGCTCATGTTTGGTTCAAACTTTTTTAGTTCCGTTTTAAGGACTGCCTTATACATGCATATACTGTATACACACACACACACATTTATAATGTTACAAAAGTTTTTTATTTCAAATAAATGCTGTACTTTTGAACTTTTTTTTAACTCTGTTCATCTAAGAATCCTGAAAAAAATCAACATGGGTATTAATAAGAATTTTAACATAACATAGCAACACTGATAGTAATATAAAATGTTTCTTGAGTGGCAGATCAGCATATTCAAAGAATTTCTGAAGGATCATGTGACACCGATGACTGGACTAATGGCTATTAAAACGGTTATGGCTATGTTATTTTAAATTTCAATAAATATCAAAATATTGCTGATTTTACTGCGTTTTTGTTCAATTAAATCCAGTCTTGATGATCCAGTTTCTCTTTAGTATTCCCGGCGATCTGTATTTCTCTGACACATCAGACTCTCGGGTATTAATAAGAATTTTAACATAACATAGCAACACTGATAGTAATATAAAATGTTTCTTGAGTGGCAGATCAGCATATTCAAAGAATTTCTGAAGGATCATGTGACACCGATGACTGGACTAATGGCTATTAAAACTGTTATGGCTATGTTATTTTAAATTTCAATAAATATCAAAATATTGCTGAGTTTACTGCGTTTTTGATCAATTAAATCCAGTCTTGATGATCCAGTTTCTCTTTAGTATTCCCGGCGATCTGTATTTCTCTGACACATCAGACTCTCATATGATTCACCAGTGCTGCATCAGTATTATTCACAAATATTAAGTGTCCAACATACACATGAATAATTTCTGCATTTAAACCATAATTTAGCTTGACGCACCCAGCTACACTGCTGCATGCCCCGTCATGACAGATGTTTCTTCTAAGGGCTTTCGGACAGTTGTTAATGAACTGTATATCGTACAGAGGAGGCCTAGTTCTATATAATCACCTCCACACTAAAGATGTGTGTTGATATCAGTGAAGCCACAAGGGAAGATGAGTTCTGAAATGAATGGGCTGCCACTTGGCCAAGATTTAGCCTCATGTCTCGGCTGGCCCATATCGATTTGAATCCGTAAGCCATGCCTGTGTGAAAGAAAGGGTGATAAAGCACAGCGTCTCATTGCATGTGCTCATGTGGAACAATCTCAAGTGGAGGAATGACTGTATTCGTGTTGTTAAGACACTCAAAGCTACTTGTTGACTTAGAATTATCTTAGCTGGTTAGCTAATACCAATGAAGCATACTATGTATTATGTTAAAATCAGCTCTTTTCATTTTGTAAAATTTATTTTTTTCAACATTCAGTTGTCTGTAGATGAACTGAGTGAGCAGGTCTCTGGAAGTCACCTTGGCATTATCAAGTAGAAGTCACGTGTTTGTTGCTATTTTATCAAGGCTTTGAGGTCTGAGCTTCTCTCTCTGTCTAATAACAACATTATGAAAGAAACAAGATCAGATGAATCAGCCCTGGCTGACATTTTCAGATTGGAAATGCATTTGATGTCAGTTTTTTTGTTAGGCAAATGTAAATCGGCTTTGTGCAGATAAGGTTCCTTGATTTCTCTGCTGACTTTTTAAGAGCAAATGAAAGAAATTATCAGTGTCCGCAGCAGCTGGTCGTTATTCACGGATTCAGTGAGCTGCAGTCTGTTTACTTAATTATTATAAGTAGATTAACTTGAATAAACATATAAAATATTGTCAGATATCAACATTACTTTCTTTGATAAACTGCTGCCTGTGTTTGTTCAAACTTTGATGATCATCAGTTAATTTACCAGTGTTTATACGTTTGAAAATTCTGTCCTCTGAGATTATTCAAGGTACAGATGACGATCATCTAGTCGTCTGACACATTTTCAGCAGTGCTTAAGTTAACATGCAGACAGCGTGCTGGGCTTTCGCTTTTAGACAATTTACATGGTTAACAAAAAACACTCTGAAAAATCTTTAAATTCATCCCCTTTAAAATGCCACTGCTACAGCCATATGCATTCAGACAAGACATTTATAAGCTTACAAAATACTTATATTTCAAATAAATGCTGTTCTTTTGAAGATTCTGTTTATCAAAGGATCCTGAAAAAAACTATTACCGTTTCAACATTGATAATAATAAGAAATGCTTATTGAGCACCAAATCAGCATATTAAAATTATTTCTGAAGGATCATGTGACACTTGATCAATTTACTGCATTCTTGCTGAATAAAATAGTTTGTTAATAATAATATAGTTTGTTTTTATTTACTTTTAAATGATATTGTTTTATGGTTTCCACAAAAATATTAATCAGCACAACTGTTTTAGCATCGATCATAACAAGAAATGTTTCTCGAGCACCAAATCTGTATATTAGAACGATTCTTCTGAAGGATCATGTGACACTGAAGCCTGGAGTGATGATGCTGAAAATGTAGCTTTGCATCACAGGAATAAATTACATTTGACAATATATTAAAATATAAAACAGCTATTTTAAACTGTTATAATATTTGACCATATTACCGTTTTTATTTTTTGATCAAACAAATACCACCTTAGTTAGTGCAAGAGACGTCTTTCAAAAACATTTTAAAAATCTTTCCGACTGCAGACTTTTGTGTATCCTTGTCTGTTGTCACATCTTGCTCTGTTTTTATGAGTGTCCTGCCACATCTTTTAGAAAACCATATCAAATTAAAAACAGTCCAACAATAGTACATCTTGAGACCCCTGCATTCTGTGCTGTTTTGCTCCATCTAACTGTTGTTGAACATTTTAAACAAGAATGTTTCTAATATGCCTAACCCCTAAAAAAACATATCTGATCGGGGTCATATGAACCTCAGACCAGCCTAATTATTATTAAGTAGTTATTATGTTAATAGTTGTTCAGGCAACCCACTGATTAGTCTATCCAATTTGGGTAGTTTAAACATTAAGAGGTACAAACTGTGAAAATGTGGGAATAGTTTGCAATTTCATGAGCTATAGTTTAGAAACTGAGAGGGTGATAACAAATTTTTAGCGCGCAAAAAAAGGCTCTGTAGCTTTCTTTACAATACAGCACCATTTTTCTTTTAGTGGAAGTGTTTAACACTTAACCTTCAGTACGATAAAAATCAATACATGCACCATTATAGCTATTTGTTTGCTGGAGTAATGGCAGTGGCTAAAGTGAAAATGCTGCCAAACAGTCAAGCTATCTTAAAACCTTGAGATTCTTTGCAGCATAAGCCAGAGGCAGTAACTGATGATGGCCCAGGTTTGTAATTTGGCTATGAGTGATGCCTTCATTTATCTCAGAAACAATAGCACGTCATTTTAGCGTGTGACTTTAGCACTATTTTCTCATCTAAATACCGTGCTGCACGGGCAGCTCCATCTCTTCATCTCTGTCTTTCTCTCTCTTTTTTTTTTCTTTCCTCCTCCTTTTCTCTGAGAAGCAGCTGATATCTCCAAGGCTATTTACTGTCGGTTCCCCACAGATCTGCCATCAGTTAGAATCCCACTCAGTGTCAGATTCTGCAGACCTTAGGATCTCAGCTGGCAAATTTCTCTGTGGTGCAGTACACATGTCCTTGGTTACAAAATAGAAAATCTCAACCTTATATAGTCAGACCCAAAAATCTGAGAGAACATCTGAAAATCTGGGATTAAAAATCGAATTTAAAACTGAACCTATACTAAATGCAAACTTAAAACTTTTGCGGTTCATGCATCTCGAGTGCTGCTTTTATTAAAGCAAAACAGACGCAAACCAAAGACATTATGATTTTTTTTTTCAGTTCAGTTCTTTCAAATTGTTATGATAATGTGTCATTATATTTTGTAATTTAAAACTATTATTTTTAATAATTACAAATAAATTGAATTTGTATTTTAAAAACAAATTATTTTTGCTAATTACAAATAATATAATATAATTGTGAAATAATTATTAATTAATAAAAAATATTAAACTAGTTTTAATATTAGAAAAATATTATTTGTAATTTTTAGAAAACTATTAAATTACATTTAATAATTGCAATTACAATTTCTCATTTAAAAAGCTATTAGAATTCATTCAGTAGTTACCAATAATGTAATGTTTTATTTTTTAAAAATCTGTTAAATTAGATTTAATAATTTCAAATTAATGTAATTTCTAATGTAAAAAGATGTTAAATTATATTCAATCATGAATGTATGTATTATGAATAATAATGTATGAATGATTGTATTATTTAAAAAATATTAAATTATAGTCAATATTTACAAATGAATATAATTTCTAATTAATAATTTTTTTTAAAAATTAACCAATTTAAAAAAATTATGTTTGATAATTACAAATTAATAATAACTTATGATTTAAAAACTGTTAAATTATATTCATTAGTTACAAATAATGTAATTTATACTTAAAATGTAAAATTACATTTAATAATTACAAAAAATATAATTTGTGACTTAAAAAATACAAATTAATATAATTCTTAATTTTAAAATTATGAAATTATATTAAATTAAAAAAATGAAATAGAATAGGGATGCACGATATTATTGGAATGTTGTCAGAATTGTCCGATAATGGCTTAATTCTAACAAGTACGTTTTTGTTTATATAATTTGTTTATAATCACAGGAGAGACTTGGTGTTGTTTCCAAACAAAAGGAAATATATCCGTATCGGCCAAAATAAGTTGAAAAATATCGGCATATCAGATATCGGCAAAAATCAGATACCGTGCATACCTAAAATAGAATAGAAATAAAAACAAAGAGAAGCATTTTTACCAGTGGTCTCAGACTTTTGGACCCTGGTGTTTATGAGCACCCCACACTGTTCAGTTGACCATTTGTGTCTCTTGTGACGCTAGAACGCTGTATGTCAATGGTAATTACATGTATTTGCAGAGGCGTTAACCACCCACTACGCAAACCCATCAGGGAGTCAATTCTAATTGCCCACCCCCTAACTTTTAATAAGCGCGGGTGACCGCCAGACAGTTTACGAAAGCTCTGGGGAATTGCGTAAAAGCCACACTCTTAATCCACAAGAGCTATTCATTTCCTTGATTGTGCAGCATATAATGCCACCCATCTCACTCGGCAGATATACCGCTGATCCTATTGTCTAAGAAATCACAGAATCTGGGTCAGGAAAGTTTGCAATTTGTCTTCTTCACTTTGCATGGGATCTTAACAACCAGCAAGCACAGCAAAGTCAAATCCAATTCCATAATATGACTTTACACTTTTGTAAAAATCAATGTAGTCAGTCATTTCTTGGTTAAAGTCACTGAACGCAGCACGGTTTGTTTACCTGCGGGTCTAGCATGCACTGACACCTGTGTTCCCTTGCCATTAGCCATCAGAGCCAGGCACCCCGCTTTGAGGTGTGAGTAGATTATGAAGTAGTCTATTACCTTTGAGAGGGCTGTGTGCTGTGGTGCTGGAGAGATTATAGGTCGACCCATGTAGCGCTGTCGCATGGATAAATGGCTGTGGCTCACAGGGACTGTCACAGATGGATCTCGCTCAAGGTCAGAGGTACAAACACAGAGGTCATGGTGCAGACGGATAGAGATACTCTGCGGCAAAAACACTCTGTTTGATAAGATAAATGTATCTGCTGTAATAGTTGTGAATGGCATGGATAACTATGATGTGAAAATAGTTCTATTAAAAACTATTAGAGCTATTCTTTTGAAATAGTTCAGGTGGTATGGATGATTTTTTTTAAATAATAGATTGAAAATTTTTTTGAAATATTAATCTCAGAAAATTCTGAAATGAAAGCCCTGTCAGGGTTTATTTAAGAGCATCAAATTCCCATGATTCTATTTGACCCAGTCTTGTGTGTGTTTATTCTCGTTTTAGGAGATTTGCTGCGTTCTGGACGGATCACTGGATTGACCATAAATGGAGGCTGGTCTGCCTGGGGGCCTTGGAGCCAATGTAGTCGGGACTGTAGCTCAGGTGTCCGAAACCGCAAACGCACCTGCTCCAATCCCAAACCCAAATATGGAGGAATCACCTGCCTCGGTCCTGCCCAAGAGTTCCAGGAGTGCAATACTACACCATGTCCAGGTTAGTACCCCTCATACAGTCCACATACATTTTCCAACTTTTTCTATTCATAGTTTTGTGACTTAAACAGCTTCTCCAGACACTGATGTATCCACTTTTTTCCACTGTCTGTAATTAATTGCATTTATAAATATTGTTTATTTGAACTGATAACTAGAAATTTAGTTTATTATGCAAAAAAATTAATAAAACAATAAATAAATGGGGTTAGTAAGATTTTTGTTTTTGAAAGAATTATATTTTGCCCACTATAGCTGCATTTATTTGATCAAAAAACTACAACAAAATAGGTAAATTGCGAAATATTATGTTTTCTATTTTAATATATTTTAAAGTGCCATTTATTCTTGTGCTATCAAATCTGTATTTTCAGAAGCCATTACTCCAGTCCTCATTGTCACATGATCCTTCAGAAATTATTCTAATATGATGATTTAATGCTGATTTTGGTACAAAAATGTCTTATTATCAATGTTGAAAACAGTTGTGCTGCTTAATATTTTTGTGGAATTTTTTTTTAATTATTATTTGATTGATGATTTGATTAATAGAATATGTTTCAAATGATCAGTGTTTATTTAAAATAGAAATCTTCTGTAACATTATAAAGTCTTTACTGACACTTTTGTCAATTTAATGCATCCTTGCAGAATATAAGTTTTCATTTCTTTCAACAAAAAAAAAATCTTATTGACCCCAAATTTTTATCACTTACACAGAATGATCCAGTTGTGTGAAATTAAATTATTAATTTTTTTTAAATATCATATATTTAAATTGATAGCTATACATTTTGTTCATAATATATTGTCCCCCGGTTTCACAGACAAGGCTTAAGCCTAGTCCTAGACTAAAATGTAAATCTGAGCTGTTTCAACTGAAAGAAACTTGCACTGACTGATCTTAAAACATGTCAGTGCAGTAATCACACTTGTGCTTTTAAGTTGGAATGTGAAAACAACATGGACACTCGCATTACTACAAATATGTGTTGGATTTGTATTATTAGAGCTTTCCGACTTGCGTTCGTGAATTTTCTCAGTCGAGAAATTATTTTTCACGTGTGGTGACGGTGATCCTTACGTCCATTTCGGAGAACAAATATTTCAATCTTTCGCTCAAGCATTTAAGTGGCACCGAAATGAGGCACCGAAATCTGCATTCTGATTCGATTCTAGTACATACCGGTTGCATAGGTACAGGTGCCATATTGGCACCGGGTTTCGGTACCCAACGCTATATACAACACAAATATAATACAGACTCCTCTCTACAAATGTTTCTATGTTTCATGGAGACAATCATAAAAACTGTCCTCTTTCAGTTTGTTACTGGTGTGCAGGGAATAAAGAAGAATTCCAGACATCAATGAGCGATAAAAGAGAGACACAACCCACTTTTGTGTGCATTATTTGTACACATGTAAGACAGTCTCCCTGTTTTAAGGTGCGAGGACCTCAATTTGCCAGTGGAAATGGAAAGAAATCTCTGTGGCATCGTTGTGTGTAATCACATTTCAAGCTAATTACACTGGCAGTGATGGGAAAGCAGGATTCAGTCATTAAAAGGCTTGTGACAATGGTGTACACCCTATCTAAAGTTGAAGGAGGGAAGGAGGGGCTCTAATTAAATGAGCGCTCATCGTTGTGTGCTGGAAATATGCTGTCTAAATGGAAATGTGCTACTTGGGTACTTGGGTATACCTAACGGTGAACAAGACACAATCAGGCAAGGTGGAATTTGTTTTGCAATCGTAATTAATCAATAGCCTGTTTTTGGAGATGAATGTCTCCCAAACCATCAAAGCAGGGCGTACTGTAGTTTATAGCTCTTCATGATATGCTGGAAAACTAATAGCTCCTCAGTCTTAATTTTACAGCAGCTGTTTTCTAACAGGAAATCACATATTTCCTGTAAAGTGACAGTAGCAAGACCAGCAGGACTGTTTCATTAACAAAGACCTCCAGGGCTTTTAAGACCTGATTAGACTTATTGATGTTTTTCTCTGTAGGAGTAATTGGCAACAGATCAAGAATCGCAGCGCAAATTTTATAAAAGCGGCGGATGACAGATTGTACAGCAAACTATGTGAGCGCACTGTCGATCAGTAGCTGTGCTGCGCACTTCACCAAGGTAATTCAGTCCTTGTCTACTTCCATTGAAACGTCTTAGTAGCGCTTAGATTCAATAGCTCCTTTGTACAGACGATGACAGAATAATACAGATGACTTTCATCAAGCGTATCCCAGCAGGAAGCTTGGAAAAGAACACATCAAATTGCTCTACACCTCCATAAGCGTCTCTGAACCAGAGCTTGTCTGTGACCAATATTCTGACTGTGTCTTTTATTGGTTCCTTCTTGCCTAGCTAAATCTTTATACGTTCAAAGTCAGACCTTTGAAATGCATTATTTTGTTTTGAGAGAGGCAGACGGAGGTCTCGCGGTTGCAGTTGTGGAGGCTCTGAAACGAATGAATCTTTTTTTTGTTGCAGGCCACAAGGATGAAATGAGATGATCAGTCATGCCGGGGCAGACATGAGCTGATTTGTCATTTTTCACAATAGAGAAGTTATAACAGATGATAAAATGCAATATTTGGTTTACTTATGTCTTTTATATAAAAAAGTCACCTTTTCAGTTTTTTTCTCCAACAGTGTGAGATACAGTCAACAACACATATACGTAGTTATAAAACCTTTACTAGTAAATGTCCTGAGCTGTGACTACAAAGGTAACAGACAGGAAAAGGTGCATTTGAGCTTCCCAAATCAAAATTGGGCACTAGTTTTAAAAATCTTTTATACTGCTAGAATGAAATACATTAGAACAATTGGAGTAGGATTTACTTTGAAGCAATTTTCTCTCAGAAATTGCTAGTAAATTTCACAAATAATTACAAAGAAACAGTAAGTAACATTTAATTAAATGGGAATTTTTTTTAAAGTAGAAAGACTGAAATTTCCAAAATGTACTTTTTGTTGCATTTACAACTTTTGCATTTGAAAAATATTTTCAGCAATATACAAATGTTGCAGGGCTGTCACGATATCAGAATTTCACTACACAGTTATCATGGCTAAAATAATTCATGATAACAGTATTATATAAATGTCTATAGAAATTTTAGGGAAAAATTTTCAGTTCATCAAATAAAGCAATCATATTTCTTAAACCGTTCAATTAATATGGATTATTTTTACAATGCCTTTATGACCTTTTTGTATCTTCTAAGTTTTGGTTACCTGGATTTTCAGTGGAGGGACAGAAACCTCTCCGATTTCATTAAAATATCATAATTTGTGTTTCGAAGATTAACCAAAGTCTTATGGGTTTGGAAAGACATGAGGGTGAGAAAATGATGACAGAATTTTCCTTTTTTGGTGAACTAACCCTTTAAGACATTTTACCACAAAATTGGAATAATATGCAAACTTTATAAAATATAAAAAAATTAACGTATTTCCTAGACGATAATGTCATTTGCTGAACTAAATATTCTGAGATCATAGCACAAATGCTGTTTTTAAGTATTTTTTAATTTAAAAAAAAATTATATTTGTAGCATACCGTATACCGTTTAGCATACAGTTTTTTAATAGCAGCCAATATACTGTGCACTATACAGTAATCCAGTGGCGGGCCGTGGATTTTACACCTAGGCCTTCAGTGGCGTCCTACATTAATTAATCCATCTCTTCATACCATCATAATGATGCCACGGCTATAGAAACCATAAATATTACACAGTAATGCAGTATAACAGGGCACTACATAACAGACAGGTATCTTATGTAGCAAGAATGAATGCCATTACTAAAGAAAGAAACCCAATTAACAATTGCTCAACACATCATCTGTAGCTGAAGCATTAACCTAACAAAATGACACCAATACAGTCCATCCGAAGTTCTTACAGACATTTATTCACCCAAACGCGTTTTTACCTTACAGATAGCATTGGTATAAAACAAATAAGGTGATTACATGT
>NW_015505544.1:373620-407388 GCF_001515645.1 Sinocyclocheilus grahami
ATCTTATTGACCCCAAATTTTTATCACTTACACAGAATGATCCAGTTGTGTGAAATTAAATTATTAATTTTTTTTAAATATCATATATTTAAATTGATAGCTATACATTTTGTTCATAATATATTGTCCCCCGGTTTCACAGACAAGGCTTAAGCCTAGTCCTAGACTAAAATGTAAATCTGAGCTGTTTCAACTGAAAGAAACTTGCACTGACTGATCTTAAAACATGTCAGTGCAGTAATCACACTTGTGCTTTTAAGTTGGAATGTGAAAACAACATGGACACTCGCATTACTACAAATATGTGTTGGATTTGTATTATTAGAGCTTTCCGACTTGCGTTCGTGAATTTTCTCAGTCGAGAAATTATTTTTCACGTGTGGTGACGGTGATCCTTACGTCCATTTCGGAGAACAAATATTTCAATCTTTCGCTCAAGCATTTAAGTGGCACCGAAATGAGGCACCGAAATCTGCATTCTGATTCGATTCTAGTACATACCGGTTGCATAGGTACAGGTGCCATATTGGCACCGGGTTTCGGTACCCAACGCTATATACAACACAAATATAATACAGACTCCTCTCTACAAATGTTTCTATGTTTCATGGAGACAATCATAAAAACTGTCCTCTTTCAGTTTGTTACTGGTGTGCAGGGAATAAAGAAGAATTCCAGACATCAATGAGCGATAAAAGAGAGACACAACCCACTTTTGTGTGCATTATTTGTACACATGTAAGACAGTCTCCCTGTTTTAAGGTGCGAGGACCTCAATTTGCCAGTGGAAATGGAAAGAAATCTCTGTGGCATCGTTGTGTGTAATCACATTTCAAGCTAATTACACTGGCAGTGATGGGAAAGCAGGATTCAGTCATTAAAAGGCTTGTGACAATGGTGTACACCCTATCTAAAGTTGAAGGAGGGGAAAAAGCTCTCTAATTAAATGAGCGCTCATCGTTGTGTGCTGGAAATATGCTGTCTAAATGGAAATGTGCTACTTGGGTATTTTATGATACCTAACGGTGAACAAGACACAATCAGGCAAGGTGGAATTTGTTTTGCAATCGTAATTAATCAATAGCCTGTTTTTGGAGATGAATGTCTCCCAAACCATCAAAGCAGGGCGTACTGTAGTTTATAGCTCTTCATGATATGCTGGAAAACTAATAGCTCCTCAGTCTTAATTTTACAGCAGCTGTTTTCTAACAGGAAATCACATATTTCCTGTAAAGTGACAGTAGCAAGACCAGCAGGACTGTTTCATTAACAAAGACCTCCAGGGCTTTTAAGACCTGATTAGACTTATTGATGTTTTTCTCTGTAGGAGTAATTGGCAACAGATCAAGAATCGCAGCGCAAATTTTATAAAAGCGGCGGATGACAGATTGTACAGCAAACTATGTGAGCGCACTGTTGATCAGTAACTGTGCTCTGCGCTTCACTAAGTTTATTCAGTCCTTGTCTACTTCCAATGAAACGTCTTAGTAGCGCTTAGATTCAATAGCTCCTTTGTACAGACGATGACAGAATAATACAGATGACTTTCATCAAGCGTATCCCAGCAGGAAGCTTGGAAAAGAACACATCAAATTGCTCTACACCTCCATAAGTGTCTCTGAACTGGAGCTAGTCTGTGACCAATATTCTCACTGTGTCTTTTATTGGTTCCTTCTTGCCCAGCTAAATCTTTATACATACAAAGTCAGACCTTTGAAATGCATTATTTTGTTTTGAGAGAGGCAGACATGGGTCTTGGTGTGTTAGAGGCTCTGAAATGAATGAATATTTTCTTGTTGCAGGCCACAAGGGTGAAATGAGATGATCAGTCGCGCAGGGGCAGACATGAGCTGATTTGTCATTTTTCACAATAGAGAAGTTATAACAGATGATAAAATGCAATATTTGGTTTACTTATGTTTTTTATATAAAAAAAAGTCACCTTTTCTGTTTTTTCTCAAACAGTGTGAGATACAGTCAACAACACATATAGTTATAAAACCTTTACTAGCAACTATTCTGAGCTGTGACTTCAAAGGCAACAGACAGTAAAAAGTAAATTTGAGCTTTCCAAAACAAAATCGGGCACTAGTTTTAAAAATATTTTATACTGCTAGAATGAAATACACTGGAAAATTCGGTGTAGGATTTACTTTGAAGAAATTTTCACTCAGAAATTGCTAGTAAATATCACAAATAATTACAAAGAAACAACAAGTAACATTGAATTAAATATGAAATTTTGAAATAGAAAGACTGAAATATTTTTTATAGGGTCTCGCATACATATGTTGCGCGATTTTCACTACACCGTTATCATGGCTAAAATAACTCACAATTTATATTATAACAATATATATAACATTTTTAGGGTGGAAAGATTCATCATTACAGAGCCCCTAAACCTTTGCAAAAATAAAAAATAAACAGACTTTTGCACAAGAAACTATTGCATGTTCATGAGAAACTATTGACATTTCACACTTTTCACATGTGCACACGTTACAATGTCTGATTTATGTAAACAGTATCCTATTTCCTCTGTCCGTCACTGCAATTTTACTGTGAAGAAAATGAGAGTATGAATGCACGTGGCTTAATAAAGACCAGTTTGCTCAAAAATGTGCTTTTCTACCTATATCACGGCCCTAATGTCCGCTTTAAAGCACTGAGACAGCCGAGAAACCGTGCCTTGAAATGGGCTAATGGCACAATACTGTGTGCATTAGCAAGTTCAAGGCAGGTCCATAAAGCCAAGTTCAAGGGTCCAGTATACTTATATCCCAGCCCCATATGTCCGCTTTAATGCATCCTCTGTGGCGGCAGAGAAACCTCGCTGTGAAATGGACTGAATGGCACAATACGGCTGTGTGTATTGAGCTTTAATTTTGGATTTCGTTAGAGCAGTTTGTGGAGTATTCATTTGTCATTTACTGAAGTGCCTTTATTTAACGAGACGCTTTGTCCATATATAGCTCTAGTCGCTAAAAGAGCTGTTAGAGCTGAATGAAGAAACTCAGCATTTCTCCACAATCTGCAAAGATGCATTAAATCTGACAAAGTGGTTTAATAAAGGATATTTTGATCTTGTGAAAAAAGACAATTTTAACAAGTTTGCCATACCTATACGTATATTTTAACTGGAACTTAAAGTTTTATGTGGAACAATATATATTTCCCTATTGAAATCCAAAATTTGAGCACTTTTTACTGTACCAATCACGTCTAGACCTCAAAATGCATTTTAAATGTCAGAATCAGAATCAGAAAGAGCTTTATTGCCAAGTGTGTTTACACACACAAGGAAATCGTTGTGGTGACAGGAGCTTCCAGTAGAGAAAGTACAGACATAGTGCAGACATACATATAAATCAAGTTAATAAAATGAAATATAACACTAATAATAAAGAGAATAGACAATAAATAAATAAAAATAATAGCTATATGGTAATAAACATATAGAGAAAATAGACAGAATTATGAATGTGCAAATGTGCTATTTTACAGAAGTACAGTCCTGAGATGTTATGTATTGTTCAGGTGGAATATAGCCTGAGGGAAAAAGCTGTTCTTGTGCCATTCAGTAATGATATATTTGTGTCGGAATGCAAGAACAGAAACAATGTCTTTGTATTGAAGGCCAAGTTTAAAATAGATCTCAGTTAGTTCATGACATCCATGCTATTGTTTTCTTCATTGTAAGATGGCAGAAGTGCAATAGGGTCTGGCTGCAGACATGCTCTTGCACTCATTTTATAACAATAAAGGATGTTTATGACAATAAGCAGTGTGCATGTCTGCCTAGAATCAAAATCAACTATAGATCACAATCGGGAGTTATTACAAGCACTCGATGATGGTTTAAAGTGGGTTTTAAGCAAATACATTAATAAATACATAAATTTTAAAATGTGGCTTGATGCTAATTGTACTTCTATTTATATTTTACGATGTTTTCTTGTAAGCATTATGGATAGTTTGTGTTTCTGGCGTAGAACCTAACTTTATTTAGCTATATTAGTTTAATGCTGTATATTGAGCAGTGGACGATGTTAAATCCATATATGAGATACATATCTGAGGAAAAATGCATTGCTGGTCGGCGCCACCTTGCGTGCAGGTGTGAATTAGTAGAAGGCGAACAATCGTTCGTCGGCAATTCGCCTCGCTTTTTCGCATCACGCTCAGTGTGGAACGGCCTTCAGACTTGCACACTCAGACACCTGCGCTTCCACAAGTGACTTGCAATCACTTGTCTTGCAGTCTTTTTTCATTTTTATTTTAATTTTATTTATTTACACTGAATCTCTCAAAAGCTTACAACAGTAGCCAGGTGGTGAAGACAAGAAAAAATAAACAAAATTAGCCTACAATGTCACTTGCAATCGCCACTTGCACTCTCCGCTACCTGCGACATCACTTGCAATTGAAACAAATGGTGCGTTAAACGATTAAAACTAATTTAGTACCATAACGTACAGGTCCTGCAAGCCACCTGTAGGAGAAGAAGACAAGACCCGCAAATCTGTGGCCACAAAACAGCAGAATATGAACACAATGCGAATATGAACACAATGTCTCTCGTTAACCGTTTTCCTCCCGTAGAAAACCCTAAACACTTAATATGGCTTAATGTTTTAAGATAGTGCTATTAACAGATCAAATTCGATATACAGTTTATTAATATAATGTACTGTATATGTATATGTATATAGTGTTTTACTCCCATACCACAAAATGTGGTAATGTGGCATAACGGACTAAGGTGATAAAGATCAAATTCAATCTTATTGTTGATGCATACTAAATACAAGCAAGCAGATATGAACGCGCATTAAGAAATGCATTAAGAAAGTGACATCAAAAGGACCAAATCCATACAGGCAAGCAGACGAGCTCAGAACGCAATGTGTTAAATTGCACGTTGTGTTCATATACTGGCCATCTGCTTGCCTTGTAGTAGGACATTATATTAATAAACTGTATATCGAATTTCGAATCTTTTAATAGCAATAATACATTAAGCCATATTAAGTGTTTATGGCTTTCTACGGGAGGAAAACGCTTAATGAGAGACTTTGCGCATTGTGTTCATATTCTGCTGTTCTGTAGCCACGGATTTGCAGGTCTTGTCTTTTTCTCCTACACGTGACTTGCAGGACCCTGTACGTGATGGTATTAAATTAGTTTTAATCGTTTAACCACTACAGCGTCTCGTCTCCATTGGCAACGCACCATTTGTGTCAATTGCAAGTGACGTCGCAGGTAGCAGAGAGTGCAAGTGGCGATTGCAAGTGACATTGTAATTTTGTATCTTTTTTCTTGTCTTCACCCCCTAGCTACTGTTGTAAAATTCTGAGAGATTCAATAAAAAATAAATTAATGAATTAAATAAAAAAATGCAAGTGGCGTGCGTCACTTGCGGAAGCGCAGGTGTCTGATAGTGCAAGTCTGAGGCTGCATTCTACTCCACTTTTAGACACACATTCGCGAACTTCCCTAAGCACTTCCCCTCGGGGGAATCCCCGCTGCCATTTTGAAGTGTGTTCCACTTCGTGAAGTGAATGAGGGAAGTTTATATGGACATACCCTCGACCCCTTGATTTTGACCGAGGGAGCGAGTCTGCTTCATATGCACCATTCAGGCCACTCTATAGACCACAATGCAACACGATTATGACGTCATCGCAGATTCAATTTATCCCTGCCCCAAACAAATCTATAATATATAAATGATTTTTTTAAAACATTTATAACAGCCCAAACATACCTATATGCATATAGAATGCTGCACCAAACAAATTTGTAAGGGGAAAAATGAAAACAATAAACTAACTCTATAGCAGATTCTAAGTGATCAAGGGCTTAGGACGTTCCAGTTCAGCCCATTCCAAGGGTTCCGCCAGTAGTGGGCACTCATGCAACATAATCAATGACGTACATCCAAGTGAATGAGAAGGAGGGAAGTTAGCGAGTGAAGGGCATTAAAAAAATTTACTGGAACGCAGCCCATGTCTGCAGCCAGACCCTTCTCCAGAAGTGACGCAACTGGAACTGTAACGCGTGAGCTGGCAAAAAGTTTTTAGTGCGCATGCGAAAAGTTTCTTGTGAGCACGCGAAAGTTTCTCTGTACATCTTCAACTTAATAATAATAACTGCTTATTACTTGGATAATAATTGGATGTCATTTGCTTAAAGGAGTCATATAACGTTGCTAAAAAGAACATTATTTTGGCTTTCGTAGCGAGAAACACAGCGTCTCCACGACATGGCGGCAGCAGCAACAATACTACAGCGAGAATAAAAGTCACGCCTTCTTTCTTTGTGTATATATTTGGGCGGTGTTATGCAAATCTTCCCACACAGTGACGTAGATATGTGTGGGGCGTGTTTGAACGAGGCATTTTAGGAGGGTGTGGATGAGCGTTCACATTTATAAAGAATATCTCTTTGGGTTTGAGACTTTAATCTTTGCGACTTTACGGATCTTCTGTATGCACAAACAGCTTTAAACAATCCAAAAACACTTCCAAAGTAAAACATGAAATCGCATCATATGACCCCTTTAACTAAATGTGCTGTGAGGTCGTGGCACAAATGTACACTACCATAATGCTGTTTTTAAATATTTTGTAATAGAATTTTTTAAATATTTGTTACATACTGTATACCGTTTAACATAAAGTGTTTTTTATAGAAGCCAATAGTGCACTATACAGTAATCAGTATGCTAATAAACAGCCAAAATCTACTCATGTCAGTCTACCCTCTTCCTCAAACCTGTCAGACGGCTAATGCTAATGTATAATGAGACTCAGTGTGGTTGTTTTCCTTTAATTAGTGCCAAGACAGTCGTAGTGTTTTGTGAGTTGTTCTCTGTTCCCCCAGTTGTCGCGGGTGATGACCCTGAACTTGGCACTCGCTGAAGAGGTGAGGGAGAGAATTGATGGTTCGTTTAGCTTCATTAATTAGAGCAGGGGTCAGAGTGAGAGCGCGAGGGAGAAACAGAGCTCCAGAGCAGATTGTGTGAACAGCCTCTCTCCTCATCCACCCCTGATTCCCAGCAGTTTTAGCATCTGGATTTAGCTGGTTTTGACACCAGATGATTTCATTGTAGTGATTGTATTAGAGGTAACTAGGGTGATGTCATTCATTCAAATGATATTCATATTTACTTTTTTCCCTCAAAGTCTACTTATAATCAATGTTTCATGATCAAATACAGTAATAACCCTGCTGAAAACCAGCAGAAAAGTGGCCAAAACCTCTTTGACACTAGTCAACAGACCAGCTAAAACCATCTAAAACTAGCTGTTTTTTAGCAGAGAATTTATTTAGTTGTATGTTTGTGTTTCTTAGTTTTGTCACTTTTCTACCTTCTCTCACCCTGTTAACATAGTTTTATACGTAAATGAGCTGTGCTATGGTTGGCTAACCTCTTCAAATATGAAATGAGTTCCAACCCCACCAAAATTTCTGAATATTAAATAGGTACTGTTATCTAAATCATAATAGTTTTGATATTACAAATGCGGTGCCTTCTGAATTACCTGTTTATGGAGATCATTTTCAGTAAAGGGTTGTGTTATTGGAGTATGTACATATTAAATTGAACTCTTTTGTTTGTAATATTTTAGTCATTTTAAATCCTGTTTTCCATGATATGTCCAATTTAATATTAACGACACTAAAAATGCTCAGTCTGAATCACTCCTCTTTGCTGAGCAGCAGTGCAGCAAAAATATCATAAAACACATTTGCCTCTATCAATATAAACTATTGTTACACATTTAGAGTTGCAATCACACTCAAAATTATTCCGATATTATTATTCAATTTTCTTTATTTACTGTGAAATGACAGATGCTATTCCCAAAATTATTCACGACACAAGCACAGTAGGATTTAGCTTGTTTTGACACCAGATGATTTCATTGTAATGATCTTATCAGAGGTGACTAGGGTGATGTCATTAATTCATATTGTGGTACTAGATGAATACATTTCTTGGATCTGTTTAAATTAAATGGAGCATATTCACTTTTCCCCCTCAAAGTCCGTTTCTAATCAGTATTTCAAGATCAAATACAGTCATAACCCTGCTGGAAAACCAGCCTAAGATGACTTGATTTAATGTGGTCTCCCAGACTGGTCAGCTGAAAAGTGAAAAAAAAAAAAAAAAATCCCAATAGATCATCTAAACCCAGCTAAGGCTAATTTTAACTGGTTTTTTTTCAATAGAGAATTTAGTTTATGTGACTCTTTTCTACCCTCTCTCATCCTTTTAACAGGCCAGTGTTCTTTTAAGAGTTTTAAATGTAAATGAGCTGTGCTATGATTGGCTAGCCTCTTCAAATGTGAAATGAGTCACAGCCCCACCAGACTGCTGAATATTGAATAGGTTCTGATATCTAAATCATTATAGTTCTGATATTACAAATGTGATGCCTTCTGAATGGCCTGTTTTTGCAGATCATTTGTGTTATGAGGCTACTGTATGTGTTCATATTAAAATTAACTCTTTTATTTGTATTATTTTAAATCATGTTTTCCATGATATTTCCCATTTAATTTAATGACTAAACATGTTTATCTGAATGACTCCTCTTTGCTGAGCAACAGTGTGAGAAGTGTAGAGAAAAAAAATCACAAAGCACATTTGCCTTTATCTATATGAACTATTGTTACACACTTAGGGTTGCAATCACACTAAAAATTAATTCCGAAAAATGTTTTGACTATTTACTGAAAGAAATGTAAGATGCTAGTCCCAAAATTATTCATGACACAAGTGCAGCAGTAATTTGAGTGTCCTCTTTTCCTTATCTTTCAGTGGATGGGAGCTGGTCGTGCTGGTCACCTTGGTCTAAATGCTCAGTGACATGCGGAGGAGGCCACTACATGCGCACACGCACCTGTAACAACCCTCCACCTGCCTACGGAGGTGACATCTGCCTGGGTTTGCATACTGAAGAAGCCCTCTGCAACATCCAACCCTGCCCTGGTACACACACACACACTTTATCACGTGCATGAACTCAGCCTACGTGAACTCTCACACAAACACACTCACACCTTAAATCCGGCAGAAAATTACATGACTTTTTTCGGATAGGAAGCCTTTGTCTTGTACCTGCTTTCCTTTCATCACGTCTTGCGTATAAAGCAGCCCGTGGGGGAATGAAAGCAGAGGAAATCAAAATGTCACACTTCATAGAAAAGCAAATGGTAAAGCTGAGCTTGCGATATGAAGATAATATGCATAAGCCCACAGCAGGGAGTGCAAGAGAGGAGGGCAAGATAAGGCGATTGATGACGGAGTCAAACCTCGCACATTGATCCACGGAAAGGTGAATGGGAGAAGAGAGCTTGTATTCAAATGTCAGTCCATCCATTAGCCAGAACTGTAGTGAGGTTACGGAGTGACCTTTTATTAGCTGTGTTCAGGTCTATCTGTCACACCATTCATCACACAAGTGCGTGTGTAGCTGTACAGTGCAGCCGGGAGACAGGATGTGATAAGTGAGGGGAATGCTAATCAGAAGACCCTTTGTGGAAGTTCCCCTAAACTGGATTCCAACCTTTTTAGGTTCCCTTGTACAGTCTAGTTTAAATTAGCTTGGAGGCCAAACAGATAATCAGTTCACTCATACGATAACCACATTTGGACATTGCACATCAATGAAAAAAATATTAACACTCATTGTGTTTATTATTAAGTTGTTCAGAGCCATTTCATTCTTCCAGTTTAAAAAGCAATGTTGATGCAACGGCACAAAATGTGAGGTGCATGCATCAATTCGGAGTTGTGACTGGCTGAATCGTGTGTGTATATGTCATCGGTTTCTAAATGTTTCTCCACATTTATCAGGAGAATGATCTCTTTTAGTCCAATCCCTTCCCTGCCATCTTCTCGCCCTCTTTTTCAAATCTGAGGTGTGAACCACCAATGCTATAATAAGGGGTTTCATGACTGTAATACTGTAAAGCAGCTTGATTTAAAGCAAGCTATTGTGCTGTATAAATAAACGTGGCATGACTGCCAAATTGCAGAGCTGGTGCAAACATATTCACATCACTATCTTTAGATGCTTTCTGAACTGCTGCTTTCTCACCTTTGTTATTTTGTTGTGTTTATTTTGGTATTGATAGAAAAGTGCACAGCACATACAGTATTTATATATTTATCTAAATGCCACTCTAAGCAGCACCAGTGGCATCAGGTTGTTTACTAACAGTATACCAAAGCTGCATTTTAAACTTCTTAACACTATTAAACAAAGAACAAAAAAGAACTTTGCTTTGAGTATATCAGGGCCTTTAGAGGGATCTTGGGGTATTGTCAGGCTGGGAAACTAGCTAGATCATCTTACACCATCTAGAGACCAGCAAACCATCTGGGCTGGTTTAAAGGGTCATGAATTCCCCTGTTTCAGATCCAGTTAGGTCTCACAGCAGTTTTGAAAAATGTTACAAAAGTGGGTGTGATTAGCTACAGGGGAAAGAAGGGAGACGGAAAACACATCAGCGGCTTCAGATCCAGTCAGTTTTATTGCACTCTCATTGAGTTAAAAGCATCAAAAGTTCCTACAAATGCACATTGCTCTTCACCATTATATTGTACACATCAAAATGAACAAATATGCTATACATGGTTTTGTAAGCTCACAGTACATTATACAAATACACATATCCTGTGATGGCTAGATTTTAATGTTCTAATAAAAGCACAACCATTTGTACTCTGCACTGTGAAAATGAATGCACTGTTGCATTTTTAATAAGTTTTGAGACTTATTTTGTAATGTTTATATAAGCAGATTGATCAGTTATATCAAGAAGCTCTAAAGACCAGTTACATTTGTGTCAGATACTCCATGAATGCATCTACGTGATTGAAGCATCTGCCATAAAAATGCAACACATGCTGTCATGAATAATTAAGAGAAATGTCTTCTCATAGGATAAGGACAAGCAGTCTCATGAATGATTGAGACACTGATGAGTCATCGATGTACTATACAGTAGGTGTAAGAAAAAAGTTATTAAGCAGGGTTGTCACCAAAATTGCCACCATTAAAATCACCATGAAATGAAAATGGACCCAATATACTTTATAGAGAGATAGATAGATAGATAGATAGATAGATAGATAGATAGATAGATAGATAGATAGATAGATAGATAGATAGATAGATAGATAGATAGATAGATAGATAGACAGAAGCCTCTTCACATTCCCTTTGCATCTGATTTGGGCTTGTTGTTGTCATGTACAGAGAGCTGGTCTGATTGGTCTGAATGGTCCCCCTGTGACTCATCAGGGTCTCAGGTTCGCCTGCGGCATTGTGACGCCCTGTTTCCCACCGGCAACCAGTGCTCAGGCAACAGCAGTGAAACTCGTGCCTGCCTGCCCATCTCCAACTTCATCCCAGGTGATTACAGAAACACACACACATATACACTCAAATACTTGCCATATCGACCCCTGGACAAACAGGGATCTTCCCTTATTGACAAGAAGTAATGCGAGACACACCAAACCATTGATTTCTGCAGTGCAGGGATAATTAGCCTCTCATCCTCTGCCCTGTCTAAGTGGCACGATTGAACAAATGCATTACGCTGATATTGTTTGTGTAGCATTTGCATTCATACACTCGATACCTTAGATACTTCCGCTGTGAGAGAGAAATCCAACAAGTTTTACAAACTCAAACATGAGGGAGCTAATTGTAAGAAAGTACTTCCTTCTCTGATGATGAGCTACAATGAACACAGTCACCTAATTTTGAATGTGCTCATCTTTAAAATGATGAGTTATTATGTGATCTGCCTCTTTATAGAGATGGAAATAGCTAAACGTGTGATCGTCAGGGGAGTTATTACCTCGCTCACAGTGTAGCGCAGGGAGTGAATTTTTAAGACCATTCTGTAAATCTTGTGTAAATATTGTCTGGCCTGCAGAGCCCTCATGTCTTTCACAGAGTAACATTCCATTATAGCTCGTTAGAAAAGTTTTATACCTCATTTACTTCCATTACTGATCATAAAAATGCGTCGCAGGTGCCACTTTCCTTATTCAGCCTTTGAATTTCACGATAATAGGTTGAGTTTGAAATTCACTTGCTGTAATGTTCTGAAACTTCTAAAGATCTCATTTATCAGCCTGACGGATTCATTTCCCTGTTCTTCCCTTGATTTTTTTCTTTTTTCCTCAGAAACGTCTGTTGCACGTTCAAGTCAGGAGGAAAGATGGTGTGGAGGTAAATAGTGTACAAGCAGCCTTTTATCGCTGACCAGCTAACTAAACATATTATTGTATATATTATTGTATCCCATTTATTACATGACTACTTGCCAAATAAAAAAGTATATGGACATTGATTTAAGATGAAATTATCCTATTATTCTAGCTTAGTTTAGCAGATCAGCTGAAATCTTCCACTAATAAAAAGCCAAAGTATTTTTTTCTGTGGATTAGCTAGCTAAAATGTATACACTACCATTCAAAAGTTTAGGATCAGTAAGTTTTTCCACAAGAATGTAATAAATTGGTTAAAAGTGACAGTATAGAAAATTATAATGTTACAAAATATTTCAGTTTTGAATAAATGTTGTTCGGTTGCACTTTCTATTCATCAAAGAATCCTGGAAAAAAAGTATCACTGTTTCCACAAAAATATTGAGCAGCACAACTGTTTTCAATGTTTGCATCAGCATATTTAATCAGCATCATTTATTTGACACCACTAGAATAAAATATGTAAAAATAGAAAATTTTTAAATTGTAATAATATTTCACAATATTACTGTTTTTAATGTATTTTTGACCCAATAAATGCAGCCTTAGTGAGAATAAAGCCTCTTTTCCACCAAAATTGCCTGGAAAAATTTGTCCCGGAACTTTTTTTCCCCCAGACCTGTTGCTGTCTGCGTTTCCATCACGGCCTAAAGTACCGTGAAGATTAGGCAAATCGTCTGGTGACATAGGACTGCGCACGACTCCTCCTCCCAGTCCAGGAGGGGGCGCTAATGTCAAACAATGATAATGTCATACAAAACGATGGGCAATCATAATTTAGTTTGTCACCGTTTCCAGTTCCCGCTGGATTTCATCCTTTGGACTGCACCAGCAATGCACCGCAACAGGCTTTTTAAATGGTGGTTGAAATACAATGCTGCGTAGAGTCAACCAATCCAAATGCTGCGTGAACTCAACCAATCAGCATGTTCAGTCCCACCCCCGAAAGTTCCGGACCTTTAAAAAAGTACTACCTCGTGAGCAGGGACTTTCTGAGGGGCAAATTTTTGCCCAGAACTTTATTTAGATTCTGGTTCCTGTGGTGGAAACACACCGAGTACCCTAGTTCCTGGGGAAAGTTCCTGTGGTGGAAACGGGCTTTAAGAGACTTCTTTAGATTCTAGGAGACCCAAACTTTTAAATGTAGAATATATAAAAAAAATTCTTCTCCTAGGTCATACAAGAGACATTAAAGTAGCAGCATTATGTTTTCCTTTGAACAACAGTGAAATATACAGTTCAGTGTTTATTATGCAAGCATATTTGATTGCTTAATGTCACAACTGACCAGTCAAAATCCAGTATTCCAGAGAACGACATAATTCTAGTTGCTAATTATCCAATGTGAATCAAAACTGAGGTTCAATACACTGATTACAAAGACAATGTGCCTCAAAGCTTTTTGGGACCCATTAAACAAATATGCATTTGGAATGTCTTTCCACTGTAAAGTCCTTCCATTTATAGCAATTATTGACTGTTCATGCACACTCACAGGGCAACAGCAATGCTGACTGTAATTTACTATAGTGTTTAATTGGCTCGGGTAATGGTTAATTGATATCCTCTGGCTTCAGGATCAGTGCCCCAGCCATTATGCTTGCATCAGATCATTTAGCCATTAGCCGTTTTGCCTCTCTTGCCAGACTTCAATGTGTTCCACATGATCGCCGTGGGCCTGAGCAGCTCCATACTCGGCTGTCTGGTGACCCTACTGGTGTACACTTACTGTCAGAGATACCAGCAGCAGTCCCATGATGCCACGGTCATCCACCCCATCTCCGCCGCCCCGCTCAACACCAGCATCACTAACCACATCAACAAACTGGACAAGTACGACTCAGTTGAAGCCATTAAGGTGGGTGTTATTCACTCGTTATATCAGAAATGTTATTAATATGGGAAATGAGATGATGGATTTAGTATGTGGTCTGTGTGTGAATATGTGCGATGTGTCTTGTGACTAAATCAATTCATACATTCATACACTGCTTTCTCATAAGTGAAGTTTTGATTCAGTTTGTATACTCAGTGTATGTGTGAGATTGTCTCAAATGAAATCAGAAACCAATATGCAGCTCATGTCAGTAGTTTTCTGAGAATGTTATTGTTGTTAGTGGGTTACTTAAACCCTGAAAAATGAACCTTTCTTTTAAATTTAGTTTTTTTTTTTATTACATAATGCTTTAAAGTTATGCAGTGCACGCTGAGATTTAGACACATGGATAATTTTTTCATAAGCACAGTGAAAATAAAGCTCACCATAATTTTTCACATTTAGTCAGAAGGACAGTTAAGGCTTCATTAGACGTGAATGTACAAGACTCATGACTAATTACAGAAAGTGCTCCTCAGTTATTGCTTGTTCAGACACTTTTGTGAAGTTGCATATTTCATCAGCTGGATGTATTGCACTAGAATAGCATCACTTACACAATATCCCAGCTGAAGGGTAATGTAACAAATGACTCTTTGTTTTACTGTCCTGAGACTGTACAAGTTCACTCGCCAGGCTTTCTACTTATGAGAGGAATGAATGAAATTCAAGGCTATATAATACTATTGACATGCACAACTTACTTGTCATATTGTTGTATTGTCTCTTTTTCTGAATGCTGTCAGTTTGTTACTGTAAGTATGGAATATATTTTCCCATACAGGATCCTTAAAGTCCTGTGATTCGTCCATGTTATTCTAAAGAAAAACGTCTTCATAATATTTAATCAAAGTGATTTGAAAAGAATTCTGAAATGGCTGATGTCACCTAGACCATGTTAAAAGGGAAAATTGTGTTAATTAATAGCCAAAGAGCTTCATGTCGTTCCAAACCCACACTGAAAAAAATGTTGTTTTTTTATAAAAAATGATTGGAGTATGTTTTACAAGAAAAGACTATTTCAGTCTGTCTACATTCTACAAAATGTAATGTTTAATTCAATGTGTTTCTTTGTAAATATTTGTGAAATTTACTAGCAATTTCTGAATGAAAATTGTTTCAAAGTCTTTTTTTTTCAGTGCATAAGACTTCCGTTCATCTCCAGAACACAAAGTAAGATATTTTTAATATTCTCCCATCATGTTTGTCTATTCATTGAAAGTCCACACGGCCAAAACTTTCATACGTCAAAAAGTCTTCCAGAAAGTATATATAAATTAAGTCGTTTAGTCCATGTTTTCTGATCAAATGGATTATGTGATTACATTTTTTATGTAATTTTGTACTATTTTTAGATGCATAAAAAGGTTGTGTGGACTTTCAGTGGATGGCTTAAAATGATAATAGAATATAGAAAATATTGTTCTTTGTGCTCTGAAAATAAAAGTTTTCTGGGTTTGGAACATCATGAGGGTGAATAAGTTAAACAAATTTTTCATTTTGGGGTAAATTATCTCTTTTATGTAATTAAAAGTTACTACAGTTCTAGCTATTATACATTTACCATTGAGATACATCATGATGCTTTTCAGAGTGAACTTGACATTAAACCTCAACACCCCGGTCAAAAATCCTCCTTAAAAGTGGGAGTTTTGATGTTTTAGGAGATAAATAGAGTGCCACAATTGACTGTAAACTCCATTCTGGTATGAAATAACCTGATGGATGAAATTTACTCCTGCCTGACATTTTTTTCCTTTTTAATTATTCTGGTTTACTTTGAAGTCTTTCATTACGGAGGTAAAATGGTTTGCGAGGGTGTTTCATGATGACTTTAATGATAGCTTCACAAACAGACCAAAAATGACAGTGTAGGCCTTCTTTCTGTCTCCTGCTGCCCTGAGGATGATTGTGCTCCATTCCTCTTTTCAGCCTGATGTTTCCGTTCTCTTGCCTTTGGACGAGCACCACATTTGCCAGCCTTTGTCTTCTAACACTGGTGTAGCGCGAGGCCTGGAGATTTTCTACTAACTCTTGACCGGCATTACCTTCCTCTCCTCTGACTCTCAGACCTCTCGCGAATCCCCTCTCCTTCCCCTGACCATCGTGTACGTGGCAGGTGTGCTCGCCCATTCGTTCTGTCTGCATATGTCACCAGCATTTCCCATCATCCCACAGAGCAAATACTGAGGCTTGTGAGAAGGCAGTGTAATTTTGGTGTCATGTCGTGATTATGGCTGTCTACGACCATTTTGTTGCATGCGTTTTCCCCCCGTTTCTTTTATTCTCTACCTTCTATATCGGATTAATCTTTTTTTCTAAATTATTATTTTGCTTGCTTGTTATTGCCACCCCACTGAGCTTGGTATTGGCTTACAGCTTTGTTGCATTTCTTTTTAATTGTTCTTTCTAATTATGTAGGAGACTGAGTAAATAATTTTTTTAACAAACATATTCAAATAAACACACATGTTGTTTATTTTAAATGATTATTAAAATAATAACATTATTAAAATTAAAAAAAAACTTTTTTTATATTTATGAACCTTGTCAATAATTTTACTAATCAAAACAGAAAATAATCAAGAAAGAAAAAAAGAACTGCATAAACATCTTATTTGTTTTATTTTATTATTTTAATAAACATTTTATAATAAATTATTTTTATACTTTGTGTAAACTGGCTTCTTTAAATGGCTGACACAGAGGTACAGTGAAACCATGTTGAGCATATGGGTGGCAGAAACAACTAAAAATAAATTTCTGAGTTTGTATGAAAAGCTTTGTTTACTTCCATTTCCATTTCCATTTCCATCTGTCTTGATGCTGTGATGTTTTGACTGCTCCTTTTATTATTCTGTGAATGATACTAACTTTTCATGCTGTTTTTTTTTTAAAGTTTGTAAAGTATAGTCAGCCAAGTGAATCAGTCTTTTGTTAAACCCTCTTCATGGTTTGGCCATCATTCAGTCTCAAAGCAAGATTTTTGTTCAGATTTTCAAGTGATTTGTGATTTGATTTAATTTTTTGCCTAGATCCACAACCCCAATACAGTCTGACTTTTCATCCTTGCAAACAAAATCAAGTATTTTCCGTTTCTGTTCTCTTATCTCTGTAACTGAAAACATATTTTTCTCTCATCCACAGGCTTTCAATAAGAATAACTTGATCCTGGAGGAAAGAAATAAGTATTTCAACCCTCAGCTAGCAGGAAAAACATATACCAACGCATACTTCACTGACGTCAACACTTATGACGACTTTTAAAAATGGATCTGTGATTCCAGTAATCTTCATCACATTAACTTCAGCACCTAGTGATTTTAATTTTTGCCTCTTTTTCTCCGTGGGTTACCCGGATAAATAAAAGACATTTTACGTGGGACTGTTTTACTAGCAAATGCCAATAAAACTGTACAGAACCATTTTCACAGTTAACAAGGACATCATGCTCTCCAGTTGTGTGGACATCATTCAATTAAATTGAACTATGGTGGACAAATAAAGCAGGCGATTTGATTCAACCGAGATGCCGATAAACTCTCGCCGTAGAGATGGCACATGGAAGCTTTGCATGATTCTCATCTAATGTGTTTTCCTTTATCGTTGCTTCATTTATTTGCATGGTTGGTCGCATTCAAGTGTTTGTGGGCGGGGTGTGTGTCCTAAATGGGTGGAGCCTTCTTGGACTGCTTTGTTTCCTGTGCCGAATCAGAAGCCCCTGTGCCTCACTGAGGACCTACAGTGGTCTCCAGTGCATCTGCCTGCCCTATCACAGGGTTTTGCCACAACAGACATACAGAATCCATATGTAGATACCACGGTCTCTGAAAAACGTGTTAATGTATCTCTCAATATGGGGCACTTGTTAGTCGAGCTCTTAGCAGTGGTGGGAATCTCTGTGTTTTTGTTGTAAAATACACTTTTCATGACTCATATGTCAGTGTAGCTTTTATAGATGAGTCTATTCTGAAAAAAAGTGTTTGTTTGTTTCAAAGTAACCCTGTTCAGTCACCAAAACAAGACTTGTCATATTAACATTAGTCTTTATGTGGTGTAAGTTCTGCAAAAAAGAGAGAATGTGAAACGCTACAGGACCTTTTTATGTAAAACATTGATCATTTGAATATTATCAATATGTTTCTGCTTGTTTAGTTGTTTAGTAGTTCAAGATTTCATGAGGAAACAAGTAATATCTGTAAAAAAACAAACTGCTTTTTAGCACAAAAACTGCTTTTTCAGCTTTTATTTTCTTTATTTGAACGAATTTACTTATAAACTTAACCATCCATCCATTATGGAGAGGTGCTTGGGAATCCACTTTTTCAATTTCTACTAATTCTTTTCTACTTGTAAAACTTTGTTTGCTTGTTTTATGTGCATAAATTAAAATTGCTTCATATACCTCACTGTGTTCAATCTATGAAATGTTACATGCAGAGTTGTTGCTTAAAGGGATAGTTCACCCAAAAATGAAAATCACCCCATGATTTACTCACCCTCAAGCCAGGTGTATATGACTTTCTTCTTTCAGACGAATACAATCGGAATTATATATAAAAAAAAATGTCCTTTCTCTTCCAAGCTTTATAATGGCAGTGAATGGGTGTTGAGATTTTGAAGTCCAATAAAGTCATTGCCTAATTGTTAGAGAGTCAGACTTGTAACCCAAAGGTTGCGGGTTTGAGTCTCTGTACTGCCAGGGATTGTAGGTGGGGGAGTAAATGACCAGCGCTCTCTTCCACCCTCAATACCATGACTGAGGTGAGACCCTTGAGCAAGGCACCAAACCCCCAACTGCCCCCTGGGTGCCACAGTAAAAATGGCTGCACACTCCTCTGGATGTGTGTAAAGGCCTTCTGAAGCAAAGCATTGTGTTTGCATAAGAAAAATATCCATATTTAAAACTTTATAAATGTAATCTTCCCTAATTGTCCAATGCACACGAGAGAGTGGTGTTCCTTCCAGCGGATGACGTAGTACGTAGGCGTATCCTAATCTCCGGTGAGAATATGCTAGTCTCTCAAGAACCCAGTTTTGTTTACAGCAAAGGAAAACCAGTCTCCTTTTATATCGAAATCCTCTAACATTTTTCTCTACAAATCCTCATTTTGTACTTCTAATTCGTGACAGGGTTTTGTTTTGCTCTCTCCACTCTCCAGTTCGTCACTTCTCACCGGAGCTTACGCTACACCTGCGTCCTATGTCATCCTGGCACGTCATAAGTCATTACTACTATGAGTCCGTATTGGACTTTCTGTGTGAGAGCGCCCTTCGGCTTAGAGTATGAAAGAAACATACTGTACATTGCATGAGTATGTTTAGCGCTCCTTAATGTTCACATCTCCTCATTTTGCATACAAATAAAATCTTTTCTCTCTGAATTTAAATCTAGATTTATTCACACTGGCCACTGAAAACCTCTCTTTGTGAACACACTTGCCCAAAAAAATTGAGGGAGGACAAATTTACATTTTTATTAAAAATGTGTTTGTGTGGGGGGAGGGGGGATTATTTTGATTATTGATTATTTTTGCAGAATGAGCTTTATATATATTACTGATATAAGTTACCTTTTAGTGTGGAATGAGGACTCAGAAAACATTAAACAATATTGGCATCACTTTATTGACTATATAGACACAGTAGCCACAACATGATGACAAAAAATAATAAGTGACTGGTAATCAAACAGAATAGCGAATGTAACTACAGATAACATTTAATACTTTAATAATTTAATAGGAACGCATTTCATAAACTTACATGATGTTATTTCTCCACCCATGCAATAAATCCTGAATAAGCGTGGTTTTATAGCGTATGTTGGTATGGCCCATTTCATGAGTAGCCTACAACCATTTTTATTAAAAGCTATACATCTTATTTTCAGGTAAAGCTTCATTACGACGAGACATTTCTATGTTTTATGTTTAGACTCACACCCTGAGTGAAAGTAGGCTATTGCTTGGAGCATTTTATAACTGGCTACATAGCGAGTTCACACAAACTAATCAAAAACTGTAGTTTACCACAATCCGCTTACATTCATATTCATATGATCTCTCAGTGTTTTTCCGGGAATCGCCCACTCGATTTTAGCAAATCAGGTAAATAAGTTTAAAAACGCCTATACCGGTTTGAAAACGCCCCGAAATTGGGAAATGCCTTTGGTTCTGCAGAGACTTTCTCCGACATATTTACGACAGTGAATTCCAGTCGGGCTCCAAAGTTGCAAAAATAAACTACAGTTGATTTAAATGTCAGGTGGCGCTAAAAGGTTAATGCTTTATTGCGTTTGAAAGAACGTAGGCCTACAAAGTATGAGAAGGTGTGTGGAGAGTACACTAAATTTAACCAACTGCCACTTTACCTTCCATCTATGAGGCTTTGAGCGCTTTCGTGACTCGTGTTTCTCCAGATTGCAAGGGCAGCGCTGTACCAGGTGAGTTACCGAGTAAACGTCAGAAAATCCGTAGGCCAATATGTTAATTTGATGCAAACATCAAAATGTGATAAACAATGCATGGTGTTTTTAGTACAGTCATCATGGCCAAAAGTTTTGGCAGTGACATAAATTTTGAGTTTTGCCAAGTTTGCTGCTTAAGCTGTTGTGGTGTTCTTTGTTTCTAGATTATTGTGAGTGATCAGATGCATTTTAAATAACTCATTGGCCAAAAAATTAACTTTTCACAAAAAAAAAATGTCACTGTTTTTCGATCCTGGCACAAAATGACCAGCTAACATTAATTGACTAATCATAGTAGCACATGTGAAAGTGTGAATGAGTAGGCCTACTAGTCAGGTAAAATCACTATCATACTAATTAGATTGTAAGAGCAGACTGATTGCTATAAAAGGAGGGAAGAAGAGCTTCCAATCATTGTGTTCTTGTTAGCAATGGTTACCAAACACGTGCAGCCATCATCACTTTGCATCAAAGTGGCCTCACATGCAAGGAAATTGCTACAAAGAATATTGCACCTGAAAGAACCATTTACCGAATCATCAAGAACTTCAAGTAGAGAGGTTCGACTGCAGTGAAGAAGTCTTCAGGACATCCCAGAATATCCAGCAAGTGCCAGGACCATCTCCTCCTGAGGAGTCCGCTACGGAATCGTGTCACCAGCAGTGCAGAGCTTGCTCAGGAATGAAAGCAGGTTGGTGTGAGAGCATCTGCACGCACAGTGAGGCCAAGACTTTTGGACAACGGCCTGGTGTCAAGAAGGGCAGCAAAGAAGCCACTTCTCTCCAAGAAAAACGTCAAGGACTGACTGAAATTCTGCAGGAAGTACAAGGATTGGACAGCAGAAGACTGGTGCAAAGTTCTTTTCTCTGATGAAGCTCCCTTCCGACTGTTTGGGACATCTGGAAAATCGATTGTTCGGTGAAGAAAAGGTGAACGCTACCATGAGTCCTGTGTTGTGCCAACAGTGAAGCATCCTGAGACCATCCATGTGTGGGGTTGCTTTTCAACCAAGAGAGTGGGCTCTCTCATAATTCTGCCCCAAAACACTGCCATGAATAAAGAATGGTATCAAAACGTCCTGCAAGAGCGACTTCTTCCAGCGATCCATGAGCAATTTGGTGATGATCTGTGCATTTTCCAGCAGGATGGAGCACCATGTCACAAAGCAAGAGTGATAAAGAAGTGGCTCGAAGATCGTTACATTGAAATTTTGCATCCATGGCCAGGCAACTCCCCGGGTCTCAATCCCATAGAGAACTGCCAAAACTTTTGGCCATGACTGTACATAACATACTGTAGTGTTTGTGCAAGGAACCGTGGGAAAATGTGTTTATTAATCAAATCAGACCTGAACAGCACACGTTGATATCTGTGTTTAAAGGGGTCATATGATGCTGCTAAAAAGAACATTATTTTGTGTATTTGGTGTAATGAAATGTTTATGCTGTTTAAGGTTCAAAAAACACATTATTTTCCACATACTGTACATTATTGTTTTTCCTCTATGCCCGTCTTTCTGAAACGCGTAGATTTTTTGAAGCTCATCGGTCTGAAAAGAGAGGTGTGCTCTGATTGGCCAGCTATCCAGTGCGTTGTGATTGGCCGAATACCTCAAGTGTGTGACGGAAATGTTACACCCCTTACCATACTGCGATGCCCTGTCTGGCCGGAGCGACCAGACAAAAACATTAAAACCCATTGTAAACGAGGCATTTGTTGCATCCAGTGGGGACATAATTATGGATTACAATGACTTATACTGTCTTTTTACGCGTTGCATTGCATCGTGCCTCGTGCCTCGTAAACATAAAACCACGTCTGCATTTGTGATCGGAGAAATGACAAACAACAAGCGCTACTCTACACTGCTCAAAACTCGCGTTTGAATCGTCAGTGGCAAACTCTTTAAATATGAAAAACTTACTTACAGTCTGTGAGTCAGAACAGCCGGCATTGTAGTCTACTCTACCAGGACCAGGAAACAGTCCTCCATAAAATGTGCACATCTGAATATTTGGGTTGAACTGTTCTGGAACAGTGTTGTAAATACAACTTAACCACTAATTTCTAGTCGTGTCCTCTTCTGGAAGGCCAAACAAAGTAGTTTCGCTTTCACAACGAAACACAGCGTCACACACGGCAGGCTTGAGCGAGCGGAGGCCGGAGGCCTAGAGTGAGCAGAGGCCGGCTTGAGAGAGCCTCCATTTTTTTATATTTAAAGAATTTGCCACTGATGATTCAAACACGAGTTTTGAGCTTGTTGTTTGTCATTTCTCCGATCACAAATGCAGACATGGTTTTATGTTTGCGTGGTGCGATACGCAACGCATCGCGTAAATACACAGTATAAGTCATTATATGGAATGGCCATAGCAGAAGCTTGGTTTTGTGCTCAGTGACCCATTTTTGTGTTGTTTTTGAGGTTTGTGTTTGGATTATTGTCCGGTTGGAAGATCCACACATGGCCCATTATAAGATTTCTAACTGAATCAGTCACTTATTGATTTTTTATCTGTTAGTATTTGATAGAATCCATGATGCCATGTGTCTAAACAAGATGTCCAGGACCTCCAGCAGAAATATAGACCCACAACATCAAACATACAGCAGTATATTTCATTGTACACATGGGGTACTTTTTATCCCTGTGTTCACCAAACCCATCTTGAGTGTTTTCTGCTAAAAAGCTCATTTTTTTAGTTTCATCTGATCTGACCATAGAAGCCAGTCTCATTTGAAGTTCCTGTCGTGTCTGATAACTGAATATGCTGGAGTTTGTTTTTGGATGAGCTGGGGGTATTTTTCTTGAAACCCTCCCAAACAACATGTGGTGATGTAGGTGCTGTTTGACAATTCTTTTTAAGGTTTTCTGACCCCGAGACTCAACTATTTTCTGCAATTCTCCAGCTGTGGTCCTTGGAGAGTCTTTAGCCACTCAAACTCTCCTTCTCACCGTGCATTAGGACGATATAGACACACGTCCTCTTCCAGGCAGTTTCGTAACATTTTATGTTGTTGAATTTTTACTTAATTATTGCCCTGATGGTGGAAATGGACATTTTCACTGCTCTAGCTCTTTTCTTAAAGCCACTTCACTAATTTGTTAAGCTCAATTATCTTTTGCTGCACATCAGAAATATATTCTTTGGATTTTCTCATTGTGATGGATGATTAAGGGAATTTGGGCTTTGTTTTCCCTCCTATTTATATTCCTGTGAAACTGGAAGCCATGACTGGATAATTTCATTTTCATAATCACCCTGAAGTGCTCAAAATTGTGAATATGAATGGGAATATACTTCAGAGATATTTTACTCATAAGAATTTCTAGGGGTGCCAATACTGTGAAACAGGAAGCCATGACTGGATAATTTCATGTTCATAATCACCCTGAAGTGCTCAAAATTGTGAATATGAATGGGAATATACTTCAGAGATATTTTACTCATAATAATTTCTAGGGGTGCCAGTAATTGTGGCCAACGTGTATTTGAAAAACAAACATTTATTTCAATGATATTTCCCCCCATTTTAAATTCTTATCCAATGAAAGGTTTGATTTTTGTGATTTTTTTTTTAATAAAAGATCAAAAGGATTAACAATGCAGATTAATTTTCACAGCCTTCTTTGATCATATTTACCAAGGGTGCCGATATTTTTGGCCATGACTGTATAGATAACAATACAGCACAAACCAGCATTGTGTCTTTACTTTATTTTTCAGAAATGCTTGGAAACAGATTGTTGAATATTAAAAGACATTATTAACATTGAACTTGTTACTGCAATACAGCACAAACCAGCATTGTGTCTTTATTATTTTTCAGAAATGCTTGGAAACAGATTGTTGAATATTAAAAGACATTATTAACATTGAACTTGTTACTGCATAAGCAGTGAAAATCTGATTTGAATGCATTGAGAGGCTGTGGAAATCAATGCTGGTGCTCAGCTAAAAGCACTGTAGCCTGTGGGGAAATCGTTACATTCAGGTATGGACACTGCTTCAGTCAATGCCTGAGTCAGGCTTTACTGCTCAGCCTTATTAGTGCAAAATCATATCACATTACAAAAACAAATCACTGAATAATATAGATACAGCTCACAAAACCATACCTCATATTTAAACCTGGTTGTGCATTGTTGGCTTTTTTTGTTGATTATCCTTCAATAATAACTGATATCAGGGGCAATTTGGGAAATAAAAAGCAAGCATATTGTGTGTATTTTGGAAGGTTAGGACTTTGTTGTTCTTCCTGGCAAAATGTATTATGATGATTTTCCTCTTTTATTCTTTCTTTCTTTGTTTTGCTTGTTTTTCTTCACTAGAATATGGTCTTGTATGTGTCTCTGTGTATAAATGCATTTATTTTAAAAAAAGGAACGCATTTTGACACACAAAATAATCATCAATTACAAGTGTAAATAATGCAGTAAACTGTAAAACAGTGAACAGTAAAGCAGTTGTTTACATTATTTATTAATGCTGCAATGCATGCTGGGAAAACATAGTCCCACCACTGGTTAGTATATTTAATATACCAAAAAATTTAAAACTCCTTAACAACATAAGCTTCCTACATATTGAGCGTGTGCAGATTTATATTTATCAATTTATTTTAATTTTAATTTTGATTTTGTTCATTAAAATATTAAGAATGTTATTTCATTTTCTTAAGGTTTCTACATATTTATCATGTGCAATTTTATTTATTTTAAATTTTGTTAATTTATCTAAATATTAAGCATGTTATTTTTCATCTTTCTTTTAATCAATCCGTAATTAATTTCACTGTCATCTACAGGAAATCATCGCTGGCTTTCTCCTGCAGTTCATCTGCCTCAGTTCTCTCAGATGTCGTGTTATAAAACACTTTCTCCAAGGCACAGTTTGTCTTCTAATATTTACCAGGTAAGTTATCATTCTGACTCCAGTAGGATTTCAATGAAAAAGCTTTTAAATGAAGGACAAGGTAAAGCCTAGAGTTTTTAACCTTATCAAAATATGTGATCGCACATCAATTTTGAAAAATTTGAAAAAAAAAAGCTGTATGGAAATCATATTAAAGAAGAAATCACAGTAAAACAAATGGGCTGCACAAAAACTTTCACGGCAGCTTAGTGTGCTCCCATTCTTTCACTCAAAACCTATAGCTCAGATTTCTGTCTCTTTATGTTTTATGATAAAGAATGAGAACAGGAACTCGCTGTGATTTCTGTAGCAAAAAAAAGAGGATTCCATGTAGAAACTCAGTATGAACTGTTGCTGAGTTGTTCAGTACTTTTGTTTATGCCTTGTTCTTTAAAAGCCTACAATGATTTAATTCATTTTGCTTTTTCATTTATTCACCTCGCTTTAATTAGAGGTTATGACCTCCATTATAACAGCTGCTGTAGGGAGCAAAAATGACTTTGTCTGTAGTTAATTTACTCCTTCTCTATGCAAGTGTGCATGTGTACTTGTGTACATAATACAAGTTATGTGACAGCAAAATAATTATTGCCTTCCATCCACTTCATACAGATTGATTTTTCAATGTCACACAGATCTTTAATGTTGTTTTGTTGCCTTTCATGCAGTACACTGCAACATTAAAGCAACAGTTCACTAAACAAGGTTGGTAATTTCATGCCTTTCCAAACCTGTACGACTTTCTTCCGTGAAACACAAAATGTGAAAAAAATGTTTAAAGACTATGCTGTTCACTTTTGACATCCGAGCAAAAGAACTAGCAATATCTGACTTATGAACGAAACATTCTTTTTTTTCAGTGAACCTAAAATGAATCCATTAGAAAGATTGGTTCACAAATCGGACTGATCCCGATAGAGGAGAATATTATCAGTGAATAACAGCTTAAGTAATACCGTATTGTTTCGAATATAAGAAAATATTTTTTAAATATTTGTTTGTTTGTTTGTTTTTCTTGGAAATGCATCTGAAAAAAAATGGGGTTGTCTTATATTCGGAACAATTCATTCAAAAAAGAAAAATTGCTGAAAATGTGTTCACCCTCAGGACAAAATGTAGATGAGTTTGTTTCTTCATCATAACAGATTTGGAGAAATTTAGCATTATGCTACTTGCTCACCAATGGATACATTGCAGTGAATGGGTGCCGATAGAATGAGAGTCCAAACAGCTAATAAAAACTTCAATTAACATCTTATGAAGCAAACTTTTTTGTTTTGTGTTCTTTTTTGAAGCTTGAAAGCATCAGTTCCCAACACATTCTTTAACACACATCTTCTTTTATGCTCCACAGAAGAAAATCATATGGGTTTGTAACAACATGAGGGTGTGTAAATGATGGCAGAATTTTTAATTTTACTGTTGCTTTAAAGTGTCTTTCATTGCAGTTCTTCCCTTTGATTCAACCAGGGTTCTTCCCTAAAGCGATGTCAATGCCAGGCTGTTGATGATTGCTGTCAAAGAGGAATAATTCACTTGCTGTACTGCATACTCTAGTAATTTACAGTCTATGGCCTATGTGCAGCACTCATGGGAAATGGATGTTAGCTCCCTCTGCAAAAGCGCCTTATATCAGTGAGATTAGCCATCTTGACTCTGACACTCCATCTCTCATGCCTTTCATGACCTTCTGATCCTCTCCAAGATGGGTTCTACACTAGTTCAGCAACAGAGCTGGCTACATTTGTCTTCACTACCCTTTACTACTCTTCTTTAACTCCAGGTCCAGGTCAGCAAATTATCCATCAGGCAATCCACCTGGATGCTGATTTCTCTCTGTTTGGTCACTTTCTTTGTAGCAGTTATCACTGCGTTATTATTGACGATTTTTGAAGTTTAATAACACTTTCATAATGTTATGAATCTAGCTGAACTGGTTCACTAAAAGAGTGGATCAGTTCCTCGGTGAACTGTTCTTTGAAAAATCGGTTTAATTTCTTAATCAATCTTAATGATTTTTATTTATTTTTTTTTTGATAAATTATAAATATGATTTGTAATGGGGGGGAAAATGCATTAAATAAGAAAAGTACACCTAACCAATCTTAAGACTTCTTGAATAAATGATAAATAACAGAATTTATAACGAGAAAAAAAATATTTTAATTAGGTTTTTTTTTTTTATAATCTTAGGCTTCTTGGATAAAGGATCAATTCTAATATTTAATGGGACAAAAATGCATTAAATTAAAAACAAAGTCAAGCTTAAGACCTCTTGAGTAAATTATAAATAATTTGTAATGGGGAAGAAATGCCAAATGGGGTGGGGGAAATCATCTAAACAATCTTAATAAGGAATTTATTCTAAACAATTAAAACATTTCTTGAATAAATGATAAATTTTAATTGTAAATTATTTTATATTTTAAAACCTTAAAACCTCACTGGCCTTACAGGAAAAGTTACGTTTAGCAATATCACTCTTCTAACACTAAATAACAGGACAATTTAGACTTTTTAGTTAATTTCTTTTTTTGTTGTTGTTGCTCACCTTCTCCAAGTTTCATGCCTGTTTTCAGAAAATGTTATCTTGTCAGACATACAGTACTTTAAGTTTTCTTACATTTGCAACAAATTGTCGTTTAGCAGAAGAAAAAAAATCATAAAATCATAATTTTGTTGACAGGTTGTTCGAGCTTGAAAAAGTTTGGATATAAGAGCTGCACTTGCATGATTAGAAAATAAGTGGGGGAATTTTCAAGATGGCTGTGAAGTGAACTTACTTGCCTTGACTTGATAACATGCACTGATGATTCATGCAAAATAAGAGAAGAAACATTTATGATGAAGACTAATAGAGTTCATGTTGCCTTTAACAACCATTCTGCCCCTGTATCATATAGCATACAGTCCCTGCCTCTTTCCCAGCCTTGACCAGTGCTGAGGTGAGGCCATGAAAAGGATTTTTCCAGTTCTTAGCGATGTGTGAGGTTGCTGATGCCACCACAATTGTTGTCACCTACTGAGAAACACAAAGCAATTTCTCGGAAACAGACACACTGTGAAGTGCGTGGTGTGAGACTTAGTGTGTTTATGCGATGGGATTTGTCAAATAGAATTCTCAACACAAGAAGATGAAGGAGAGATTTCAGCCACAGTCTCCGGGTCCATCGCTGCCGATTCACTTTAAATATTCTTGACACAATAAGCAGCACTGTCAGTCAGCAGGGCCGCTGCCAAGATAGAAAAATGGACAGAACCATATGCGGTTTATATCATGACATCACTGAAAGACTTGCAGAGTAAAGACAGATTTTATTGTCTTGATAACGGCTGTAAAAGCGCCAGTTTTGCATTACGAAACAGTGGGGCCCAAAATGTCTAAGACCACATTGAAAATCTAAAATGTAATGTCTTGAAATAAACATTGTTTTAGGATTTTGAGATATTTAAAACAAAGGAATGTTATGACAAAATGATTAAGAAATACTTTAACGTTTTTGCACTTTCTAGCTCACTAGTGAAAGTACCTTGTGACATTGAAAGTCTTCTAGATATTCTTAAGATTCCTTGGATAAATGATAATAAATAACATTTTGTGATGGAAAAATGCTTTAAAATAGAGAATTTTTTTCTAGACTTTCTAAAGATTCCTTGAACTAATGATGATAAACTATACAATTTGTAACTGAAAATGCATTCAATTAGACAAAGGTCATAAACAGTCTTTAAACAATCTTTCAAAAATTCCTTGTATTAATGATAAATAGCATAATTTGTAAAAGGAAAGAAATGATTCTTTAGATAAATGATAAATAACAATTTGCAATAGGAAAAAATTTGGGAAAAGGTTTTAAGATTCTTCAAGATATGATAAATAACCTAATTTGTAAAGGGGAAAATACATTACATTAGAAAAATGACTTTTACTGGTGGTCTCGGACTTTTGGAACCCGTATTATGTCTTCAATTGAATCTACAGAGTAGGAATGAGTCATTCTCACAGAGTAAAACAGTCATTATTGAGGTGCATGAGGTGAATGCTAAAATATATGAAGGTGTCTCTGAGCCAGAGATAGACAGATGATGTTAGTCCCCACAGTCCTCCTCCTCAGACATCTGGACCCACAGGTGGCTAAAAAACCCTGGGATTCAGCTGCAGGAAGCCTTGGTCCAAATCCCCGAAACTTCCTTCCACCTCCAACCCAACCTGCGTGCCAATTCCATTTAAAGCACTGACATTTTTGATTACCAGCTGCAGTGTCCATTTCCCCCTCATCTATTTGGCTTTTAAAAAGGTGAATCAGAACAGTTTTGTTCTGACACTTTGGCAGGCTGCAGCGGCATCAATGAGCTCATTGAGGGTTCAGTCATTTCCTTTTTTTGGAATGTTATCAATAGACATTTTATGAGACATTCTTTCAGTTGCCATCTATGTCTGTGCTTAAAGAGACAGTTGCCTGAAAATGAAAATTTTTATAATTTACTGTCCTTCATGTCATTCCAAACCCGTTTTCCTTCCTTTCTTCTGTGGAACACAAAAGGCAAGTTCACAGAACCATTTTGAGTGATTCGTTTTTACATCAAACTGATTTTAATTCAGGATTGTAATTCACTTTAAAGATCTGCTTAATTTCTTCTAAACAATCTGAAAGGAAGTTCACCTAAAAATTTTAATTTGTTGAAAATATACTCACCCTCAGGCCATACAAGATGTAGATGATTTTTTTTCTTCATCTGAACAGATTTGGAGAAATTAACATCACATCACTTGCTCACCAATGGATCCTCTGCAGTGAATGGGTGCCGTCAGAATGAGAGTTCAAACATCTGATAAAAACATCACAATAATTCACAAGTAATCCTTATTACTCCAGTCCATCAATTAACATCTTGTGAAATGAAAAGCTGCATGTTTTTAAGAAACAAAATCATCATCAATATGCTTTTAACTTCAAACCATTGTTTCCGACAAAAATACAAGTCCTCTATCAATAATATTGCTTTCTCCAGTAAAAAAGTTGTCTCGTCTGAATCAGGAGAGAAATATGCACAAAACTGGAGACAGTTCAAAACCGTTACTAAAGGTTTAAAGTTAACATGACTTGATGGATTTGTTTCTTACAAATGTTGCTTTTTGATCGACTAGATTACTTGTTTTATTCTGACGGCACCCATTCACTGCAGAGGATCCATTGGTGAGCAAGTGGTGTAATGCTAAACTACTCCAAATCTGTTCTGATGAAGAAGCAAACTCATCTACATCTAGGCTGGCCTGAGGGTCAGTACATTTTTGGGTGAACTATTCCTTTAAGAATTCTTGGATAAATTATATTCATGACAAATCGTCAAAATATGAATTTGGATCCCACCGTAAAACAGAAGGTGGATGAGACTTCAGGACTAGACACTGTTGTCGTAAATCAGTAAAAGAAACCACCTGTGTCTCAGTTTCAGTGTCATTTCTCAGAGGGAAAATTTCAAAACAAAACAAAACTAACGAGTAATCCATCATGCCTCTGGGATCCAGACAATGGGTTTGTAAGTGTGTCACCTCTGATGTTGATGTCTAAAAAAGAGTGCTGGCAATTCAAGTAAGGCACACAGCTTTCATTGTTAGTATTACATCTTGCTTAACACAGATCTTGTATTAAATGTTTGTGTTGTGTTCAGTTCCTGAACTAGTTTTGCTGAACAACCTGCTGTGATGATTATTAGACACATTCCTCAGCACTTTCTTGCAATTTCATTGATTAATAAATATAAGGCACAACCATTATATATAATCTTTATGGAAACTTTCAATTGTTGCTCTTTGTGAAATAATTGACTTAAAATAAGTATTGCAATCGCATTGAGCGTAGACTGTGTCATTTTGATTCAATTTCAAACTGTTTGATTCCACTAACCCCTAAATATAATAATCCCCTTGCAACTTTTTAAAGGTGACATATCATGAAAATCTGACTTTACCAGGTTTTAAATGCTATACTCAGGTCCCCGGTGCATCTACCTACCAAGGAAATGTGAAAAAGATTAACCCAGTAACTTTGTTTTGGTAAGGCTTTTTCTGCAAGCGTCTGAGAAAACGAGCACGTCTGATTTCGCTCCCTTGGTGACGTGTCAAAGGGATCTCATTATAATATTACCGCCCCTTAATCTGTTAGTTTGCACCCAAGGTATGGGATCACATCTCTGCCGCAATTCTGAAAAAAATGTGCGCTTTGCACGTGCACAAATTGAGTTTTGTGGAGATAATATTTGTCTTGCAAAGAAGAAAGTATTTAGAGCGCACGAAAATCAATTATGCATTTAAAATAAGTTTTTGGATGTGTGCAGACCTTCTCTTTTGCGCGTGCAGCGTTTCACTAGCTTGCTCCCTTGATGTCCGCCCTCAGTGCTCTCTAAATGCGAACGGTTCGCTTGCTCAACACAACCCAGCGTTACAATATGCCATAATTCCAGCCAATCAGAGACGAGGCTGCTAAATTCTGATTGTCTGCCTTGACAACCAATCACAACATTCCCTGCATTACCACGACAGCAGAAGAGGACAAATACAGTGCATGCATAATTATTATGCAAGTTGATATTCTGATCATATTTTTCCCCCAAGCACATTTTACCAATTCCAAACGACATCAATCTTAATAACTACTATTAATCTTGTATTTAATCATTTATAATTTATATATAATTATTCATGAAGGCTGGAAGTGAAAAATGTCTTGTATTCAGGTGTGCATAATTATTAAGCAGACTTTCTTTTACAGATAAAATGAGCCAAAAAATAGATTTAACTCAGACTGAAAGTCAAAAATTATTAAATGCCCATGAGAAATATTCAAAACTAATACAATACTAGAAATTGCAAAGTTAATGCATAACCATTGGACAGCAAAATGCTCAGTGGGTCAGCAGGGTCAGTCAAAAACATGTGGAGAAGAAAAGATGCATGTTATCTGCAAAAGAATTAGGAATTAAGGCGAAGAATTAGGTGTGAAATCACCAGGAACCATTTAGTCTCCAGCGCCACCATTTTCCAGAACTGCAGCCTACCTGGAGTCTCCAGAAGTACAAGGTGTCAGGTTCCCAGAGACTTAGGTTAAGTATAGAATCCTAAAAAATGACCCCTACTTAATAAGAATAACATACTGAAATGTAGTAAAATACTTGAAGACTGATTTTATATATAATATAATATCATTTATATATATAGGCTTTATAGACAAATAAGTTGAGAGTGACTCTTGAAGGACCAGCATAACATCCTCTTGTACCACTGTTTGAAGAATTTATTTTCCAGAATCTGGCAGTAAGTTTTGGGAGTTAATTTTTAGTCCATCTCAAGATTTTATCTGTATAAGATGACCTGCTTAATAATTATGCACTCCTGAATATAAGGCGTTTTTCACTTCCAGCCTTCATGAACAATAATATATAGATTATAAGTGATTAAATACAAGATTAATAGTGGTTATTTAGATTGATGTTGTTTGGAATTGGTCAAATGTGCTTGGAAAAAAATATAAGCAGAATATCAACTTGCATAATAATTATGCATGCACTGTATTTGTCCTCTTCTGCTGTTGTGGTAATGCAAGAAATGTTGTGAGTGGTTGTCAAGGCAGCCAATCAGAATTTAGCAGCCTCGTCTCTGATTGGCTGGAATTATGGCATATTGTAACACTGGGTTGTGTTGAGCAAGCGAGCTGTTGTCATTTAGAGCACTGAGGGCTAGTGACGGGAAGTTCAGATAATTTTACCGACTCGGACCTTTGAGTCTCGTTCAGCAAAATGAACGAATCTTTTTTCGAGTAATTTCGTTCATTTCGTTCATTTTAGCAAAATATAATTAAAATGTTACGTGTTACTTCCCTAAAATATGTCTACTACTTACACAAACGTTGATCACACTACAAACAATACAAAACTGCTATAAGAAACAGAAAAGATGAATTAATTGTTTACCTGGGTCTTCAGTCTATGATTAGCTCACGTCACCTCTTATCTGACAAGTCTTCGGGTTTGGGCTTATGGGGCTGTCACGTGATGAATGAATGACTCAAACCCGAAGACTCAAGAGATGAACTAATCAATTCTCTTTCCAGCTCAGACTGCATTGGTTAAACTTATGGGGCTGTCACGTGATGAATGAACGACTCAAACCCGAAGACTCGAGAGATGAACTAATCAATTCTCTTTC